>NW_006798376.1:249389-261575 GCF_000442215.2 Lipotes vexillifer
GCAGGAATGACTTAGGGAACTGGGGAACTTTGCATTTAAGTCAATATTGATTAAAGTTTAATCAAATGTTATGAATATGCTAAATCCCAAGATTATGAAATATCAGGTAAGTGAATAAAAAACATAAAGGCCATAAAAATGAAGTTTTGATATTTAAATCTGTTATCTTTTCCAAAAACATAATGAAGAACACAAATCTGGATTTTTATCCTTTAACCACTACTGGGCTGTGTAACCTTGGACAAATTTCTTAATTTCTCTAAGCATCATGTCTACAAGTGATGACAGTACTATCTAACAAATTTCTTTTGTTATAAATTTTAAAAATGCATAAAAAGCATGAACACAGTGCCTGTCTCCCAGAAATCTCTCAATAAATATTCACAGTCATTATTAGTTATTTTATCTGAGTCGTTCTTTTTACCTATAAGATAATCATAATCTCAGACTCCAGATGTTCTTAATTCAGCATGCACAGTGCATATAAGTTATTAAAAACACAGTTCTGTTGAATGCTCAGGTATTTTATCATTGCCCTTGAAACCAAATAGTGGGCATGTCTTTCTAGAACTCACCTTTAGCATCAGTATGGACCACTAATTTTTCTTCTTACCTTAATGGTAGAATAAAGAATAATTATAAAAGCTGAAAGTTAATATTAAGATATTATCCCAATGAGAAGTAATCAATATAACTTTTTCAACTTACGTATTTTAAATGAGGTGGTCAGTTCTCTTACATAAGCAATGATCATATTGATATTTTTGAAACATATTTATAAGTTTTAAATGAGTAGTATTATCTTAACACTGCATTATGAAGTATTTTTGTATATATTTTATTTATCAGTAATTGTCGATAGCTTGATTTTTCCCTTTTAGGAAGCCATAGCAAATTTAAGAAGAAAAAAATCTCTATATATACAGGCATGACGTCTGAGAAACAAAGCCTAACAGCACAGCTAGGAGAAATTTCAGCCTTCAGATAGTACCAGTATCAACTTATCCAGAGGACAGTTTTAAAAGAATATTTTTTAAAAAGGGCATATTGGGTTTTTTTTTTTTTTTTTGGTCCTTATCATACCATACCATACCATAGCAAACCACAAAATTGGGTGAGGTTATCTTCAGTAACTAACATATGTCTGAGAAGTAGAAAAAAATCTTGAAGTTCTTTTAACTAAAATAGAAACGTAATTAAGATATCTGTAAAATTTCTTAAATAGGCTTTTTCAGAAAGAAGGTACTAAAGCCATATAAAAAAAGTAATCCCAGACTGGAAAAGTCCAGCAATTTAAGAATGTTAAAGACATCCCTTAAATTCCCCCCTTGTAGATAGACGTGGTCAAAAATACCATTTCTCCAAGAACAAGTATTAATAGAAAATTCTGAACGCAAAAAATTTATCTTTCAAGTTTATAAATGAACTATCTGTTAAAAAGTTGAAAAATGAAGCAGTCCTTTCTCTGGCTTTAATGAATCACAGCATGACACTTCATCTTTCCTGGCATCTCCTGAGCATATTAACGTTATGTTAATAATCATCATGAAAATTAGGGATCACTAATGAGAAAAGGAAAAGAACACAGTGAAAATGTGTAATCTCACATACATTTATAAGGGTCTGATTAGCACTAAATGCAATTAAAATATTGAATTCTCTTTCAACATGGAGCAGCACGACCAGGATAAGGATATAAACAACTCTGTTTCCTGCCAGTGTTTGTGTTCTGCTTTGTCCTGAAAGAGAGATGTGGAGATGAAGCTACTTGTCTTAATTTAATTCCTACTGAACTCTGATAGTATCTGCACAGAAGGAAAAAATTGAGAAATATTAAAGTGCAATTCTTAATGAAATCTGTCGGCTTAGTACAGGGGCTATCTCTGAAGCAAGGAGCCTGGAAATAATCTTCACCCCACCACATACTTCTCTAGGCACAATAAGTCTGTTGGCAAATCCTGCATGGGCCTTAAAGTCAAAGATTAAAAGCTCTGCTCACCAACTGTGTGATTTGGGGTCATTTACTGAGTCCTCCACAGTTTGGAATACCATTTACAGAATGGCTTTAATTCCTTCTACCCACCCCAGAGTTAAGAAAATTAAATGATACTCTATTCATAAAGTGCTTAGCCCAACGCAGGACACTCGTTATACCTTCAGATTATCTCTGATGTTTTCCCAGATCTTTCCTGATTATAATCTTCTATATATTATTCTTTTTCAGTGCTGACAGTCAACCTACATTTAATTATTTCAATCATTGTCAGTGCCAATTATTCATTGGCTGAAGAACTATTTAGATTAGAGCAAGTTAGCCAAAGGCAATTAGGTAAAAGACAGCTTGGCCAATGCTATTTTTTGGCCAAAACAAAACAAACAAACAAACACAAAAATAAAAACTAGCAATTTTATTACATATAAATGCTATCTAGTAACTGTCTTTCAAGCTTTAACTTTGATGTTCTGTGGGGTGGTTTTACAAAATTTACAGCTTTTTTTCTCTTTGTAAATAATTTTACTTGATTATCATAATTTTTTTTTTTTTGCGGTGTGCGGGCCTCTCACTGTCACGGCCTCTCCCGTTGCAGAGCACAGGCTCCAGACGCGCAGGCTCAGCGGCCATGGCTCACAGGCCCAGCCGCTCCGCGGCATGTGGGATCTTCCCGGACCGGGGCACGAACCCGTGTCCCCTGCATCAGCAGGTGGACTCTCAACCACTATGCCACCAGGAGAGCCCCGATTATCATAATTTTTTATCTTACTCTTAATTCTATGTTTTATCTGAAATGGAAATATACTCTCTGTTTGAAATAAACAAAATTCTCAATGGCTGATTAATGATTGAGAATACTAGTTATAAAATCATAAAGATGACATGATCTCGATTGTTTGTGCGAGGCACTCCATTTCACACCTCAGTGAATATTCAACAGCCACCCTATTCAGCATGTCCTATTTTTCTCATTTTACAATGAGGAACTAAGCCCTAGAAAGTTATTTGCCCAAGCTCATATAGCTAATAAGTGGTAGATTCAAGCTCACATCCGTCACTTCTAAATATTGATCTCTGGTATTCTTCTACTGACATTTCAGCCAAACATTATTTGACCACTTGTTGGACATGATATTAGAATAAAAGATATGAATAGAAACACACTTTATTTGTAATAAAGACACTTAAATATTGTAATATGCAAAGGTAAATGCTATACTAAAAATAATATAAAATATACTACTGGAAACACGTAGGTGGAAGCAGCACTCCCTAGGGGAGTCAGGCCAGCCTTCAGAAAAGCAGTAATTTAAGCTGAGGTTTTAGTGCCTTATTCAACATTACATATATTCAATGTGTGTGTGCAAACACGCATGCCATAGTATAGTCCAGGAGTGAGTATCATGTGGCCTAGCAGACAAGAGACATTTAAGAAAGAAGCCATGTGTGCAAAGGCCTGGAATCATGAAAGAACATAGATTGTTTAGGAAAAAAGAAGTAGGTAATGTGATTGGTTTTGGAGAAATATAAATAGAGTAAATGTAGAGCAAGAAATTGAAATGTTAAACTAGGATCAGATTGTGAATATTTCATGGACTTGTCTTAAAGTTCATCTTCTGGGAGGTGTGAGTTATCAGTCATTTTTAAGCTATTGCTGAATTTAAAAATGTGATAGGAGAGCCTGATTTTGGGCAGCATCAGCTTCATGGATAGTCACTGAAGTGAGAAGGATTTCATAGTAGAACTCAGAGGGCTTGCTGATGGACTGAGAGTAGAAAGGCAAGGTGTGAGATAAGACGGTTGAAGTGTCTACTGAGATTTTTAGCTCAGTTCAATCCATAGGTACTGATGCCCTTACCAGGCAAAGAGAAGACAGAAGGAGGATCAAGTATGGTAGCCAGAAGAAGGACTAGGAGGGTGGGAGATGAGAAGAAACTAAAATTGGTTTGGATTGATCAAATGTAATGTAACTAAGGAAGAACCAGAAAGCTAGAGATAATGAATACGTCATTTAATTTCTTTTGAATACGGAAAGATTTAGGATTTGTAACTACAGAATTTCTGCAAAAGTACAAATTTCTTAAACATTTTAATACAAGTAAGTTTTCAGTAAAAATCCATAATATTTTATGATCCAATATCAACTTTATTTTATTTTATTTTTTTTCTTTTTTGCGGTACGCGGGCCTCTCACTGCTGCGGCCTCTCCCGTTGCGGAGCACAGGCTCCGGACGCGCAGGCTCAGCGGCCATGGCTCACGGGCCCAGCCGCTCCGCGGCATGTGGGATCTTCCCGGACCGGGGTACGAACCCGTGTCCCCTGCATCGGCAGGCGGACTCCCAACCACTGCGCCACCAGGGAAGCCCCCTCTTTTTTCTGTTGTTTAGTGGAACATATCGTTCATTTATTTTATGCTCTCTGTCCACTAATTCAAATATCTAAAGCCTTTGTGGGTTCTACTTTCATTTTTTATCACAAAAGACTCTTTATTCGAGGTGTTTTGTTTCTTGTTCATTTTGAGAATTATTTGACTTTAAGTTTTCATCTTTCTTGCAACTTATTTGTTAGAATTCTTTGAGGCATATGTTGGAGGTAGCTTTTTTGAAAAAGTGCTTGCTTCTGTGAGAAGGCTAGGCCATTATCAAAGACCAGTTTCTCAAATTCTCAGTTGTGAGTTTTCTGTTCATTCAGGTAGAGCTCAGGACCACTGAATTTACAAATTGAGAATACTATGCTTTATCCTTGAGTTGAGGAAATTGGTAGTGTGTGAATAAAGGCTGCAAACTCTGATGAAGGCTTGTGTTGGTTATGGATTGAGTCTCAAGGAAGTTTTGGGGTTTTTTTGTTTTTGTTTTTTTATTGTTGTTGTTTGGTTGGTTGGTTGGTTGTTTTTTCTGTACTGCATTCAACATCAAGGTTTAAACCAGGCAGTTTTCTTTTTAGTTTTGGGTGGTAGTGGCAGTGGTTGCTGGAAAGGAGAGATGACTTTCTCATTCACCCTTAAAATGAGAATTTAGCATTCTTGAGAGTGGAGTCTTATTAGACTAACTTCTATGCGTGGGCCTTCGGTCTTGCCTCCTATTCTCTGAACCACTCAAGACCTCATAAATTAAATTTTAAGTTCACCTAGATCAGAAGAAACCCTCTGGGTGAAACTACCATTAGTACTAAGCTGTTTGTATTCTTGCTTTCTCTTGGTTGTTGACCTGCATATTTATTTTTGTCTTTCTGTCTTCTTGATATGTCTAGGAAGAATTCTGAAGATCATTTATCTACCATTTAATGTTGTTTTCACTGGGATTTTAGTCCTGGTACTTATTCTGACATATTGAATGTAGTGGTTATAGTATAGGTTTTAAAATGCGACTTACCCAACTTTGCTATCAACTATCTTTGTGATTATGAGCAACTTACTAATCTCTCTGTGCCTCCATCTCTTCACCTATAAAATAATAACAATAAAACTTACTCAAGGGCTTCCCTGTTGGCGCAGTGGTTGAGAGTCTGCCTGCTGATGCAGGGGACATGGGTTCGTGCTCCGGTCTGGAAACATCCCACATGTCGCGGAGTGGCTGGGCCCGTGAGCCATGGCCGCTGGGCCTGCACGTCCGGAGCCTGTGCTCCACAACAGGAGAGGCCACAACAGTGAGAAGCCTGCGTACCGAAAAAAAAAAAAAACTTCTCAAAAGAAAGGATGGCATGAGATTATGTATGAAAAGTATTTACATAGCACCTGGAAAATCATAATAGCTCAATAAAAGTTAGCTCGCCACAGCAGCTATAACATAACATTACACAAATAATGTAAATGGACTTTGTGGTTTAAAGAGCACTTGACAGGTTGTTAACCTGAGACTGACCCAGCCTCAGTCACTGACTTTAAGTGGACCCTCTGCAGTTCAAACCCAGTTGTGCAAGGGTCAACTGCATATAGGTTTTTATTTTAAATCATGTGTTTATTGAAACTGAATAGACAAAGTTAAACTTAATAATCCTTTAAATTGATCATAAGTAGAGTACCTACTGGAATTTTTATCATTCATGTTTTAACTTGTTAGTTTCAACTATACTTGGGAGAGAGGGGGTAGATTTGAAAGACTGCTAATGGTTCTGGCAACTATCCTCATGTGTGTTTTCTGAAATAAGATCTTTTCAGATTCCAAAGAGGATCAAACCTACTCAAAGATTAAAATTTTAAAGTGGAGTCATTACTAACAACATACATATGACAGTAAAGTTTTATATATTTGAAAAAAAAAAAAACCCACAAAAGAAGCAGACTCACAGATATAGAGGACAATCCAGTGGTTACCAGTGGAAAGAGGGAAGGGGAGAGGGGCAATATAGGGGTAAGAGAAAAAAAAATGTGGTTATAATGGGATTATATAAAATCATCTGTGTGAAAGTTTTGAAAATTGTAAAGCACTATAGAATTTAAGAAATCTTTCATTCAATTAAAAAAAAAAGGTCCAGTAAACATGATTTTTTTAAACCCTGTATCTCATTTTTGACAATTTGCTACTAATGTACTAGGGAAAATCATTTAAAAAAGATATTTCTGAGTTACCCAAACTTTTGTATTAAATGATTATTTGTTTCAGGAAAAGTATGTTTAAAAACACCTTAATCTGTTAAGGTAAAATATGGCACTTTGTGGTTATAATAATTTAATAAATTAGGAATAGAGCAAAGTGAAATTACTTGTTTATTGAAATGGAAGTTAATCAGTAAGAACTGTGCAAAGAGGCTTAATATACCAAGCAATCATGATGATTTTACTTTAACTGCCTTTTCTTTTCTAAATGTGATTATGTTGTGTTACAGGGTTTATTTTAAAATATTGAGGTTTAGAATCTTACAACACAAAATTGAGTAGAAGAAGTCAAACAGGAAACAGACCATGTATTATGATTCCATCAATATAAAGTTTAAAAATAAGCATAACTAATCAATGGTGTTAGAAATCAGGATAGTGGTTTCTCTGGCGAACTGGGTATGGCTGGAAGGACATGATGGACGTTCTGGGATGGTGGTAATGTTTGATTTCTTGATGCAGGTGCTGGTCCATTGGATGTGTATATTTTGCAAATTTTTATTGAGCTGTGTATTTATGATTTTTACATTTTTGTGCCAGTTTCTTAAAACTCAATAAAGTTTGCATTAATGGTAAAATGTTTATTTCAGGGGAAATATCTATGTTAATCATAAGTGAAAGGATAATATTCAGCCTAATCTTTGACTGATGCAGCATGTCTTAAATTTGCTCACAGTATATGAAAGAAATATCTTTGATTACTTAATTCAAACTGATTTTAATTTTAGTTGGGAATGTGCTTTTTATTTCTTATTTTATACTTTGTTAAATGAATAAAAACCTGGATTCAGGGCTTCCCTGGTGGCGCAGTGGTTGAGAGTCCGCCTGCCAATGCAGGGGACACGGGTTCGTGCCCCGGTCCAGGAGGATCCCACGTGCTGCGGAGCGGCTGGCCCGTGAGCCATGGCCGCTGGGCCTGCGCGTCTGGAGCCTGTGCTCCGCAATGGGAGAGGCCGCAGCGGTGAGAGGCCCGCGTACAGCAAAAAAAAAAAAAAAACAAACAAAAACCTGGATTCAAAGCTTAAAAATAAACACTTTGATAACTATTTTTCTTTCTTTTTTTTCTCTTTAGTATTAATGTGACCTATGTTGGAATCTAATTACTATTCCTCTAATGCAAAAACTAAGCTCTGCCGTTTATGTAAAACATATGTAACATTTAAAGAGATGAGCTGGTAGCTCGAGCTTGTCCTATTCCAAAGCTGAGAATTTTAATTTATGAATTTCAAGAAATATTTTATGCTGAAGCAAAATATCTGGATTTTTTTTTACTTTAAGTTACCTTGTCTAACAGATAAATTTATCCTGAAATGTCTTAAATGGTTAAGCACATATATAGGATTTAAAGCTAGAGATTCAAACTTATGCTGAATCTCAACACACATTTGCTATTATTTACTATTATTGTCATTATGGGTAGCCCAACTTTACCACTTACTTTGTAGTCTTTGGCTATTTACATTTAATAAAAAATTCACATTTCACTGCCTTGGTCATATTAGCCTCATTTCAAGTGTTCAGTGATCATATGTGGCTAGTGACCACTGCATTGGACAGAGGACATGTAGAGCATTTCCATCATTGCAGAAAATTCTATTGGACAGCACTAATTTATGTAACTAGAATAGTATATTCCTCAGAGAGTTTTAATTTTGTTAAAATTATTTTTGTAGAATTATTAGCATTGTAATGGTAATGGTAAATCATAAATGCTTGATATCTGATATTTAACAATAGTATTTAATAAAATAAGAATAACCAGATAATAAAAATAGTAATTATAATAATTAAAATATAAATGTTACCCATCTAGTATCATGAATAAAGTTACATAGCCTTGTATAAATTCACTAAAACTATCTTATCCACCATTTCACTTTCAAATATTTCACTGTGATATAATTTTCAAATTGGCATTCTGAAGAATTCCCCTGAAGTAGAAACCATAGAGCCAGGCTAATATTATTATGCTCACAGCTTTATTTTTAAAAAAGTATTCTAAGCAACTATTTCTTTTAAAATTCTAAATGTGAAGAAACCTCAGCATGTAGAACATAAGTACCTACAACCAGGAAAAAAATTAATCAGGATACAAGCTGATGAAAAAGGAAGCTGGATTGGTATTCTAACCCTCTCTAATTTTGATATGGCACTAAGTAATTAGGATCTCTTTATATATATATCTAGATTTAGGGCTTCCCTGGTGGCGCAGTGGTTGAGAGTCCAGCTGCCGATGCAGGGGACACAGGTTCGTGCCCCGGTCCAGGAAGATCCCACATGCTGCGGAGCGGCTGGGCCGTGCCCCGGTCCAGGAAGATCCCACATGCCGCGGAGCGGCTGGGCCCGTGAGCCATGGCTGCTGAGCCTGCGCGTCTGTAGCCTGTGCTCCGCAACAGGAGAGACCACAACAGTGAGACGCCCTCGTACCGCAAAAAAAAAAAAAAAAAAGATTTATTGTTTAAAAGATCTGAACACTGTCCTGTTGTCATTTGAGATATTTTAATACATTATTTTTTTCCCTTTAGGAAGTAGGTTAGATCAAAAGCACAATCACATGCTATGCCTATTACACAAGACAATGTTTAGGTAAACAGTTTCATCCTTAAACCATTTTGGATCTCAGCCCAGAGTTGAACCCATGAAACATGCCAATCAAAACACTTGGTTCATCAACTGGACTGAGTTAGTGTCTGTGTCCCTTGTATTCACAGTTTAATAGTCATTATCCTTCTCATAATAGCCATTCAACCCTGTGTACACAAAGTCTATAAATCTATATAACAGCATCTAGAAAAATATAACCTTAGGAGGGCTTTATTGTGTTATTATTACACAAGAAATACAAACTGTCTTACAAACATAAATAAGCCCTTTAATAAAGGTTATTTTTTTCCTGCTTATTTATAACCTGTGTTTTTTCCCTTCTAGGCTACTGATAAAGATACCGGCAATTATAGTGCCATGGCATACAGACTCATAATACCACCAATTAAAGAGGGAAAAGAAGGATTCGTGGTGGAAACATACACAGGACTTATCAAAACGGCTATGTTGTTCCATAATATGAGGAGGTCTTACTTCAAGTTTCAAGTCATTGCAACTGACGACTATGGGAAGGGCCTAAGTGGCAAAGCAGATGTTCTTGTGAGTAGATAAAACTTCAGATAGGTGGGCACATGCAAGTACTAACCAGGGGTCAGTGTTTTAATTCCTAGAACTTTTAAATGTTTGAAATAGGTCTTCCAAAACATGAATGTGATTAATTTTCATCCAGGTTGTTAATATGTATAGTTTAGAATATTAAAAAATACTTTGTTTCTTTTTTTTCCTGACATTTTGGAAATGTACCGTATCATTTTTAAACATGACTGTGACAGCAATGTCTTAAGCACTAGTTTCCTGTTGGGTCTACAGATCTCAATTTTAATATAAAATTGGCTGGAGCTACTTAAAATTTTAAAATGCTTCACAGAGTTGTGCTACAGAAATTAAAATGTGTGAAATTTTTATTACTGTTTACTTTTAGGCCTTTTGTAATTAAGAAAACAAAAGGAAATGTATTAGAGCAAATTCATGTTCCAGCAGAGGTGACTTCCTTGTTTTACCAAAATCCCCACTGATGACATTGGTGATCCTTGACAGAGTTATATTTAGCTTCAGTCAATAATACCACTTTTCTACTCTGACTTTTTCTTAGGCTGTACACAAAGTCAGTGGTGGGTCATTACCAAGGGCAGTCTGATATTGGCATTTATTCAAAATGCTCAACACCAAAGCATTTATCCTATGGAATTGCTACCAACTTTGGAAGTGTGGATTATTTAGACTTTTTTCTGATGAAATTAGTAAAAGTTATAATTATCATTACCATTGGAAATACTTGTCACATAAAGACAAAATCAAGTATAATTTTTCTTTTGCTGTTTATACCTTACTGTATCTTCAGTTTACACTGTTCTCCTAATCTAGTTATCAGGACAATATTAACCATCAAATAGATGCAGACTCAATCAAATATTTTTCTTAGGTAATGGTGAAGACCAATCACCATAATTGTGGTAGAAATGAAGACCAGAACACTCTCATTTATAACAGTAAAGCTGCAATAGAATAAACAAAGGCCAATCCAAGCCAAAATGCTTTTGATATAGAAGATATTAAGGTTGGCATAGATTTTCTGATCAAAATAAGATCTGTAAACCTTATATAAAATAATGTTATTTCTCTTCCTGTTATTTAAGATATGCACATTGTGGTCTTTAAGGCAACATAATAAGGATACTACACTATATAATTAAAATATATAATTAAAATATTACAATAACATAAACAAAACATAACTATAGGTTATATATGTAATATGTACATAAGCAATGTGAAGTTTATAGATTTCTCATTTGGACTCTAAACTATTGTGAGGAAATTTAAAAGTATATCTTTAAAGTTATCCAAAATATATTTAGAAAGATAAAATTTAAGGTAAACATAATGTGATATATTTATTAACCACAATATGTATGTGAGGAACCCTTCCTAGCAAAATGATATTTATTATAAAGTCAGAAATCCTTTCAATCAAGAGAAGGGAGATGTAGAGAAATAAGATTTAAGCAGAGGGAACAACACGTGCCAGAACCAAGAAGGAAGGAAAATCATGACAGTTCTGAATGAATGATAGATATTTACTCAGCTTGGGAGAGTGAGGGACAGAAAGTGAATGAGAGACAGGGCTGGAGATGGAAGTAGGTGGTCCATATATCAATAAAAGATGTAGCCCATATTAAAAATATTAGAACTTTTTCTTAAAATAATGGGAAATCATTGAAGAATTTTTAGTAAAGGTGAGTGAAGATATGATTTTTAATTTAGATAAAACTTCCTTACTTAATGCAAATCTGGTTTCCCCCTGAGGCTGCTACTTCTACTGCTGCCTTCTGAAGCAGTAGCTTTTGTTTGTATTCTTTTCTGTTTTTGTTTGTCACAGACTTCATACTATCCACTGCCAGAGTAGGATCCTCAATGTACAACATCACTGCTTCTAGACCCTCCTTCCTAGGAATCAGCCTTGATTTTCATCATCTGACTGTCACTCGCTGCCTCACTTTATTGCTGGGATCTCCCAAGCCTTGGGTCAATCCCCAACATATCTCAATGAGTTCCCCTCTTGAGTTACTGTTAACTTTCTCCAACAATCCTCCTGTCCTAAGTTTGAACAATTTCATTATATGCAGAGATGATTCTTCCAGTGTTCTGAACTCACAATCTCTTGAATGCCCTTCCTTCAATGGCTTTACTCTCCATCCTACTGCAACCACTTAAAACGTGAGTTATTTTTGCCATTACCACTTACGGCACCCCCTCTGTAACCTCCATTTCAAACCTCCCATTCTTTGACCATCATACTAGGTCTGTTCAGCTAACTCCAGCACTCTTCTATCTCCACTAAGACCTTCAATCTATTTCCTGTTTAGCCTACTATGTTTTCATTTTCCCTCTACCCCTCATGTTTTCTCTTTCCTGCTTGCCAGATTTATAGTGCATTATTAATTATTACAAGCACTCAATCACATAAAAATGCAACTTCCTTGCCCTCTTTCCC
>NW_006798376.1:261585-291886 GCF_000442215.2 Lipotes vexillifer
TACATCACACTCACTTGGAAAAAACATAACTCTTGTTAATTCCAGCTTTCTCCTTTCTCCAGACCTATATCCATGCTGGATGCCTGCAAAAACATGTACAATTATATATTAGTCTTACTTTAAATTGATGATGAAAGCCCCCAAGTGAGCTCTTATGTTGTCCAGTAACCACATTGTATTTCCTGGTCCATTCATGTTCCTTCTCTCCGAGAAGAGCTTCTCTCTCACAATCCTCCAACGCTTCCTCATCCTCACAATTGCCTAATTAACTGGCATCCTATTTCACTGAAAGATGAAGCATTTAGAAAGATAATTCTATAACTCCTGCCACTAAATCCGCCTACTTACCAGTATTTTCACCAACATTCTATGCCTTATTTCCTGTTTGTTTAGATGAATTCTCTATGCTTTTTTTTTTTTTTTTGGCTGCATTGGGTCTTCGTTGCTGTGCGTGGGCTTTCTCTAGTTGTGGCGAGCGGGGGCTACTCTTCACTGCGGTGTACAGGGTTCTCATTGTGGTGGCTTCTTTTGTTGCAGAGCATGGGCTCTAGGCACGTGGGTTTCAGTAGTTGTGGCACGCAGGCTCAGTAGTTGTGTCTTGCAAGCTCTAGAGCACAGGCTCAGTAGCTGTGGCACGCAGGCTTAGTTGCTCTGTGGCATGTGGGATCTTCCAGGACAAGGGTTCGAACCCGTGTCCCCTGCACTGGCAGGCGGATTCTTAACCACTGGGCCACCAGGGAAGCCCAATTCTCTATGCTTTTATCTGGAGCCATTACCTCCACATGTGCAACAGATCCAGTTCTGCTCACCAGCGCTAGAACACTGTTTCAGCAACTCTCCTACTTCTTTTATACATTATCAGTAACATTAGCCCCTCTTTATTTGATTATTCCCATAACTGTGCTATTTTTCCTAGCTTCAAAAATTATAAAAAAAAAAACCCTCTTGACCTACATCTCGTTCCAGCTACCACTCCATTTCTATGTTCCTCTTTCCAGAAAAATTCATTGTCAGTGCCAACTCTTAATTTCTCACCATCTAATCTTTTAAACCCTCTTGAATCAAAATTCCTCTCCCAACACTCACCCAAAATTGCTTATGTCAACATCATCAATGGCTTTCACTTATTAAATGCACTGGTAATTTCAGTCTTCATCTTATTTGAACCATCAGCAACACGTGATTGATTATTACCTTTGCTAGGCTTTCAGGCCACCATGCTCTTATTTTTCTCTTCCCTCACTGTTCATTCCTTCTAAACCTCTTTTGCTGGTTCATTTTCTGCTCCTGACCTTTTAGTCAATGTTCCATAGAGCTTGGACGTTAATTCTCTTTTCTATCTGCACTCACTGACTCAGTAAACTCATTCAGTCCAACAACTTTAAAATATCATCTATAGGGCTTCCCTGGTGGTGCAGTGGTTGAGAATCCGCCTGCCAATGCAGGGGACACGGGTTCGTGCCCGGTACGGGAAGATCCCACATGCTGTGGAGCGGCTGGGCCCGTGAGCTATGGCCACTGAGCCTGTGCGTCCGGAGCCTGTGGTCCACAACGGGAGAGGCCTGTGCACCGCAAAATATATATATATATATATATATATATATATATATATATATATATATATATATCGTCTATATTAGAAAATGTCAAATTTATATCTTCACCCCAAAGCTCATTCCTGAACAGCAAATTCATATGTCCAAGTGTACATGCAATGTTACACTTGAATATCTACTAAAGATCTATTTATGTTTCCTAAGCTGAACTCCTCTCCCTCATCACATCTCTCCCACCTATAATCTTCCCAGTTTTGCTTGATGACCAAATGAACTTTGAATTCTTCAGGCTAAAAATTTCTTAATTCCTTTCTCTACTCAACCACACATTTAATTCCTCAGTAAATAATGTTGTGTATAACATGTACTATAACATACATATGCTACATATGTGTGTTATCGGCACATTTTCCAAAACTTCTGTTACAATTTGGTTGAACAGTCATCATAACTCACCTGTGTCATTGTGCAAACTCACTAACTTGCTCTCATGCCTCCACGCTTGCCCTGCTAAAGTCTGGTTTTAATATAGCAAGTAAAGTGATACCTTAAAATGTAATTCAGATCCTGTTATTTCTCTGCTCAGAACTTTCTAATATCACCCCAATTCTTTCAGAGAAATTACTTAGATCATTATGGAAGACGGTGGGACCCTCGGTCATCTGGCCTCCAGTGACCCGTTTTCTACTCTTCTCCCCCTAACTCCTTCAAACCCAATAATATTGGCCAATTTGCTCTTCCTCAAATAGCCAGAAATGCTCTCACTTTAGAGATTTTGCAGTGGCTCTACCTAGAATGCTTTTTCCCCATATGTGTTCAGGACTAGCTCTCTTTATCTCTTCTAAATATTTGCAAGAATGTATTTCACAGTGAAGCCTACTCTCACCATCCTAGTTAATATTGCAACATACTGTGTCATTTTACATCACTTTATTGCTTTCTTTTTTCAAAAGACTTATCATATTCATGGTTTCTCCTCAGAAAGGCTCCATGAGGACATGTTATTTATTTATTTAAATCCCTGATGTTATCTCAAGCGCCTAGAATAATTCCTGTTACTGAGTGAGTACTAAATGCCTATGAGTTCAGTGAATGAATGGCCCCTCTCTTACAGTAGAGGTTAGCAGTTCTCAAAGTGTGGTCCATAAAAACCTGAGCGTCCCCCAAATCATTTCAGGGCCCATGAGATCAAAACTCTTTTAATAAGGATACTAGGACATGATTTGCCTTTTTACCATGTTGCATTTGCTCTGCTGCTGCCATTGTATGCTTCACAGCCATACATAAACAGAAAAAAAGGAAGCCTGTTTCAACTAAGAATGCCCTTACTAACACAGTAAAACATTAATTTTAACCAATGTCTACTCTTGACTAAATACTTTTTCAGTATTTTCTGTAATGAAATAGGAAGTAGGTATAAAGCACTTCTGGTGTGTATGGAAGTATCATGGTTGTCTGAGAGAAAAGCTCTGTGCAAGTTGAATTAGCTGCTTTTTTTCTAGGAATAGCTTTTTATTTGAAAAAATAACTTAGAGATAAAATACGGTTATTCAGACTTGAATATTTGATAGGCATTTACACAAAAATGAATAAGGTGAGACTGTCAATTCAAGGAAAACAACTGACAGTATTTATTGTTAATGATGACATTCAAGCCTTCAAGCACAAATTAGAATATTGGGAAGCATGTATTCACTACTGTGAACTTGACAGCTTCCCCATTACTCAAAGACTTTTCTGATGAGATCAGTGGTCATATTAAAGCATTTGATTTTTTTTCTTGATATTCTGTAATAAAATGTGTCAACATTTGAAAAATCTGCAATATTCAGTGAACCAATATTTTCCAAATGACCAATGCAAGATGTTAAAAAAAAATTCAAAGATAAAAAATCCATTCAAAGTGCAAGATAGATAAATGTATTTTAATGTAACTGAACATGGTTTTAGATTTTTCACACTGAAACTCACCTTGAAGAAACTTCCACTTGAGTTTTGGTGGAGTATTGAAGAAAATATACACAATTATCTTTAAAAAATTCTTAAGATACCTCTTCTTTTCAAGACAAGTGAGGTGGCACCAGAGACAGGAGAGATATTGTCCAGTCCAAGCAGTAAATTGTGTGGGTCTCCTATTCATTGTATAATATGTTAGCTATGTGGCTTCCGAGCACTTGAAATGTGGCTAGGTTGCATTTGGATGTACTGTGTAAAATACACACTGGACTTCAGAGACTTAACATGAAAAAAAAAAAGTAAAAAGTCTCCTTAATAAGTTGTTTTAGATTGATTACATGTTGGAATGATAATATATTGAATATATTGAGTTAAATGTATTATTGAATTAATTTCACTAGTTTTTATCTTTCTATTGTGATTACCAGAAAATTGAAAATTATGTATCTGACATGTTTTTGTGTCTCACATTATATTTCTATTGGACTGCCTATCTAAACTATATGAAGTTGGGAGTCCACCTGCTGATGCAGGGGACACGGGTTCGTGCCCCGGTCTGGGAGGATCCCACATGCCGCGGAGCGGCTGGGCCCGTGAGCCATGGCCGCTGAGCCTGCGCGTCCAGAGCCTGTGCTCCGCAACAGGAGAGGCCACAACAGTGAGAGGCCCGTGTACCACAAAAAAAAAAGAGAATGAATAGAAAAAAGGGGAGTTATAAGAGGTTTATTAGAAAGAATTAAAAGGATTTAGAAGTAATAAAGTATGTAAATTGATAACCTCTGTTTTTGGAATTATGCGCTGCACAAATGTTACTTTTCTTTTTTCCTTTTGACAATACCTAGTAATTTTAATCCATTACAAAGATC
Organism: Lipotes vexillifer; assembly: GCF_000442215.2. NCBI lineage: Eukaryota > Metazoa > Chordata > Mammalia > Artiodactyla > Lipotidae > Lipotes > Lipotes vexillifer. The sequence continues at coordinate 265,964 of NW_006798376.1, forward strand.
AATCCCAATAATGATAAAAATAATTTTTTGGAAAAACTTTCATTAGTAATTAAGGTATAAAGAATTAAGTGAAGCAACTTTAAAGTAGAATTTTTTAAGTGTTTAGTATAATAAATTGATGTGTATTTCTGAAAGTATTTGCATAAAGGCTATACTAGAAAAGTAACATAAAGCCTAGTAATCTTAAATATATAAATATCTTTGCTATAGATGGTATAAGAAACCAATGATTCAGGGACATATAATATTTTTGAAAGATCAAAATTTAAGCTATAATAGCTTATTGTCTTCATTTTCATAGTTAAACTGTGTACCTTCTACATGAATAATATGTCAATACTTTAAGGAGATTTTAAATTTTAAATTAACAATTTATAGGTAAATCTAAGAAAACTACTTTTGTAGTTAAATGCAGTCTGAGTTTTGTATCTTATCAGAATTAAAAATACATTATTATTTTATTTTAAGAGTACAAAAGCATGTTTTCAAAATAATTAAGTTCAGAAAATATTTTTGATAAATTGTAAGCTTAATATGTATATGTTCCAGAGGACCTTAAATCTTAATTCATTTTGTTTAACAAATTAAAAATTCCTTTTGAAGTAATTTATCCTTCTGAATAAAGAGAAAGTACTGGCAGTCCTTTAAAGGCAAATGATAGAGTTACTTGTATCTGCAAGGCCAAATTTTGCTTCCAAATAGAGTCCCTAGCACTTGAATTGATTGCATTACAACAGTTTACTTGTAAATCAACTTCCAAAACTCAGAACTTATGTACACTAGGGGAAATTTTACCATTTCCCTGCACCAAATATAACTAACATTCTAGTTTTTCATTGTTCTACAATTAGTGAAAATCTAACAGCTGTGTGTAATAAATCCCTGGGTGTCTGTCTTGGTAGGCTGATTGTGTAACAGAAAACTCTAAAATTTCAGTGGTTTAAACTAACAAGTTTTATTTTTCTTTCACATGACACAACAATGAGAGCATATATGGTTGGGTGGTGTTCTTGACAGTTCTCTTGCAAATGTTTCTGTGCCCTTCTCTGTGGCCTCTCTATTCAGATAGAGATTGGGAAAGAAAGGGGAAGTTCACTCATGAGGCAGATTTAAGAATATTTTTTTCTTCCTTTCCACTAACTTTCCATTGGTCAAAACTCCATCATATGGTTCCACTAAACTCCAGAGGAAGTTGAGAAATCTACTCTTGTTGAGAAAACAGTCCATGATTACTATTTGTTCCAGGTTGTTTGCTTTTGACCAGAATTTTTTTTTTACCTTTCCTGGTCCAATGTTGAAAGGAAGGGAAAAAAAGATAAGGAAGGAAGGAAGAAAAGAAAGAAGAAAGAGAGCAAAGGAAGGAAGAAAGGAAACACATTTGCACAAATCTCATATATATTTTTCTAGAGATTTTTACCATGTATTTTTACTACTAAAAACTAAAACAAAAAACAGAAAACAAAACAAAAAAAACACAAAAAACCTTATATGTAATTTCTGTCTGTTTTTTTATTTAGGACCAATACAAAAAGATAAAAAGACAAAATTACAGAAAATCTGTGATAATCCCTAATTCTAATGAACTTAGTTTTTTTTATGTGTGTGGAGACACAATCAAGATTCACGTACATGTTTAAGGGAAATTTAAACATTTGATCCCAGATGCCTGTAATGAGTTAGGGGTACAGGATTGGAACTGCCAATGTTAGCGATTTGCTCACAGGTGATAATAAGATAGACACCTGGGTAGTGGGCAGACATGAATTATTAGGCCCACAAAATGGTTTGAAAGATTTCAAATTAGTTGTAAATATTTCACATAGTATTTCTTTTCCTGAAAAATGGGAAACTCCAGGAAATCTGCACCTGTTTTCCCACATGGCAACATTCATTAGAGATGAGTAGTAGCTGACCTCTTCAGAGGAGTTGTATGCTCTCTGATTTGAGAGACTTCCAATTCTCCCTATTATTTCATGCTTTTGGCTACTTCACTCATTTAGGTTACCTGCCTGGTCCCTGAAAACATTTGAGTTTGTGACTCCTGATAGGGCATCTATGGGCAACTATATTTGCAGCCTATATCAAAAATATATATAAACATGAAGTTATTCCCTAGTATAAATTATATTCAGATATATGGTGCTAAATGTATCTAATCCAGAGTATCCAATTCATGGTCCTGGTGTATATGTATTTACACAATTTTAATTGTGTAATGTATGTGCAGCACAGTGTATGATTTGACTTTACATTTTTTACATCTGTATTGGGTAATAGTAAAGATCACATATTCTGGAGATTATGCTTATTTGGGCCCAGGTTATTAATGGCTCTTTATTAGTTTTTATATTTAAAAATTGGAATGATAGTCATAACTACCTGATATGGTGATTTATAGAATTACGTAAGTGCTAATTCCTGTAGAGCATTGAGAAAAAGAGTAAATGATACATTGTAAGCAGAGAATAAATGCTATTGTTTTTATTCCATTTTTCTAAATAAGAACATAGAATGGACTCTGTAAATGTTACTTGAAAGAATGGATTCATAAACAGCTGTTAAATTAGTTCATCTTAGCCCTCTCTGTAAGTTTGTATGTATATAGCTCTTTATCTACACAAACATAAAGTTGGCTAAAGCAGACATGAATTCTGTATGGAATAATGGAATGAATTATTCTAACTATCCATATCCCAGATTCTTAGTCACAATGAATAAATGATCTCTTAGGATTTATAAAATCCAAAAGCTGGGTTTTCCATTTTTCTGAGTGTTCTTAAATAACCCAATTAAAGAAACATACAAAACCACCTTCGTTTATGCTTTTGTAAAAGCCAAGAAAACAAACGCATAAACCAACAACAGTCGAAGTCACTTAGGGTTCTGTAACTTCTAAGTAAACAATTAGTCTGTCATTCTCAACCTGCTTCAACATACCTAGTAGAGATTGTGTAGCTAGAAATATCATTTATTCCTAAATTTATAAATGGGGAACCACTATGCATAGTAGGGAAGGAAAGATGTTAATTTTTGATTATAGAAATGCTAATGAGTAAAAGCCAAATGAATTCTGTTTTTTCTTCTTTCAGGTCTCTGTGGTCAATCAGCTGGATATGCAAGTCATTGTTTCTAATGTACCCCCTACTCTAGTGGAAAGAAAGATAGAAGATCTTACAGAGTAATGGTTTTTCTTTACTTATATGTTTATTTTCATGTGGCTATAGTTTTTATTGAATTAAGTCATTTTAATAATTACAGTGTTCAGACTAAATTATATTTTATAATACCTTCTTAAAAACAATTTAGCTCACTCTTTTATTGAAATAGGTAGCTTCATTTGGAATATGTGAAGATTCTAAGAGTACGTTCAAATAAGAATGAAAATTAGATGTGAGAAGATCTTATTATTCAGAATGCTTTGACTGATGGGTCAACATAAACTCAAAATGCTGCATATAACAAATAAATCATAACTTAATTATTTGAGTATATGTCTTGATTTTGTGGCCCCAGATTCTTGAAAAAGCTCATTATCTCAGTAATCCAGCTAGTCTGGGGAATGCTATTTCTCAAAGTGATGTATCTAGATGGCTACAGCTTATTCTTTTAAAAACTAAGATTGCTAATTTTAAACAACATATATTTAAATTATTCTAAAATGTATGTCATTCCCCTCTGCCGTTTGAACAGTGTACACTGTACATGGCTGAATATGTTATTGTTGACTCAGACAAATTGTGATTATGAATTCACAGTTCTCTAATATTCTAAATGTTATCAAGGATTATTAAAATGTCTTTAGTATTTCACTCTTAACTACCCTAACCTAGCCTTCCGTCATTTAATAATTTTATAGTTGTATTTGTTAGTTATTCCTTGTCTTCTGTTGAGTTCATGTTGACAGATGTCAATTACTGTCAATTTGTCTCTTTTGAGCAAAATATCTTACACTTCCAAGTTGCCAGAAGAAGCTTCAGATAGTCATACAGCTAACCTTTTAGTAATTATGAGTGAAATAAAATACAATAGGCACTGATTAAGGCATGGAGACTCTCCTGTAATAAAAGCATATGTGCTTTGCAACCATTACTTGTTAATGTTTCACAAGATTTAATCTATGGGTGTCACATAAAATGTCCTATGAAAGAGGTGATTATCAACATTTAAGTGTAGAATAGCAGTCACACAGTGTCTTGTTTACTTCTGCAAAAGTGGTTTACACATGCTTAACCTTTATTAAAATAATAGCTGATTACACCTGAAAAAAGTTAGAATTATGCCTGTCTCTTAGCTGCTTTAATGTCATCTGTTGAGGCAGGCTTTTCTGATTACCCTATCCAAAATAGATGACACTCTTCTCAACCTCTAACCCTTTGTTCTGCTTTTGTTCAAAGCATTATTTAATGTTTATATTTATATCAATTTAATATAAGCTTCATAAGGATAGGAAATCTACTTTTCACTACCATAATTCAAGTTATATATTAAGCACTTGATGCATTTTACTGAATGAAAATGTTATACAAGCAAAATCATGATGCCCTTTTCTTCATATTGAGACAAAATTTATAAAAACTGGAAAAATGGCAATGTAAAAGTATAATTTCATAGCAATTATATGATTTATTCCTCTTACATGGATATGAAGATTATGAACGAGAAAAATCAGGCATCTTTCAAGTCTTGAGAGAATATATGACTCTGAAAGGAGCTTTGACTTCATATAAATACTGGTTTTGAAACATGAGCTTGGGCAAATAATTTAATCTTCCCCAGACTCATTTTCACCACTTGTTGACCAGATAAAACTCCTGTCATAGAACTGTTGTGAGAACTAAATAATATAAGCCAGTGGAAATTGGAAACAATGGAAATTGTGAACATTCAATGAATAATAGATATCCTATACAAATGAGGTTAGTGATCCAAAGTCAGTAGGGTAAGGCAGAGAGATGCCAGAGTTTTTGCATGTTCTATTAAAAGAGCATAGTTTAGTAATGGAGCTCAGATTATGGATTCAAATAAACAAGTTTGAATCCTGTTATAGCTGTGTGACCTCTGAGAAAGATATTTAACACTTAGGACCACATTTTCTCATCTTGAAAACTGGAATAAGGATGTCAATCTTGTGTTGCTTTTGATAGAATTAAACATAAATTTGCTAGTGCAGTAAGCACAGCAGGCACATGCCAGGTTCCCTTTTATAGTTTTTTTTTTTTTTTACAATCTGTGTTAATTTAGAGATTCTTAAGCACAACAAATTTGGATATTTTTTTAAAAAAAGAGGCTTTATTTTGCAGACCACTTTTATGTTCATAGGAAAATAGAGTAGAAGATACAGAGAATACCCATATACTTCTTTCCCCCACACATATAGCTTACCTCACTATCCACATCTTACACCAGAGTAGTGCATTTGCTATAATCAACAAACCTAGTTCGACACGTCATAATCATCCCCAATCCATAATTTGCATAGGGTTCACTCTTGGTGTTGTACATTCTGTGGTTTGGACTAATGTATAAAGACATATATCTATCACTGTAGTATCATACAGAATAGATTCACTGCTCTAAAAAATCCTCCATGCTCCACCTATTCAAACCTCCCTTCCCCACTAACCCCCAGAAATCAGTGATCTTTTTACTATCTCCATAGTTTTAGCTTTTCCAGAACATAATACCCTTGGAATCATATAGTATGTAGTCATTATGATTCCTTTTTGAAAGCTACTTTAGTAGACGGAAGATGGAAGTAGAGATAAAGACTGTTAGATCTAATCCAGCACCATGAAGCCCAAAACGCTCACTCTCAGTGTCTTGGGGTGGCCGGGAGGGGATGAGGAGGGCATAATGAAAACATACATATAGCCAAGGTAGACAGCAGAGTACCAATTTATTAATTAAAAATAGGAATGGGTTAGGGAGGATGGGAGGGAGACGCAAGAGGGAGGAGATATGGGGATATACGTATATGTATAGCTGATTCACTTTGTTATAAAGCAGAAAGTAGCACGCCATTGTAAAGCAATTAAACTCCAATAAAGATGTTAAAATATATATATAGGAATTTATTGTTCCAGTGACCAGACTAACGAACACATTCATTTCCTGTAGACGTTCTTAGATGACTAATCACATCATCATCAAAGCCATGTTCTGTATTTCCTATGAGACTTAACCCTATCTTAAGAAGGGAAAACTTGAACTGCATATGATCATCACTTTTATTTTTTCCTTTAGGTAGACCCATATATGAGGCCATATATGAGGCCAGATCATAATCCAAAGTTTTTCTGATAAGAAAAAAATAAGTACAAATTGGGAGAGTTGATGAAAGAAAAATTTCATGATCTAATATATCCATTTCATAATAGTGAAGGTTTTTCAGAAGGGGTCAGTATCCTTTGATAGCTAAGAGCACAGTGCCTGGAAAACAGAATGCTCAAAGAGTAAATGTTAGCTGCTATAGGAATGCTAATAATTACTTCCCACTCCCTTGGAACTGGCTGAAATGGCTCTACTGAACAAAATTTTTATTACTTTGTTTTTTAATGCTTATAGAATTAACCAGTGACCCTTTGTAATGAAACACATCTCTTTTTAATTATATTAATGTATTCAGCAAATTCCCCCATAATGTGAAGCTATCTATGCCCCTTACAAGTGGCCTCACATGTGTATGTTTTGAAGAATTTTAGGTTGACCTTAGCATGTATCTCTTTGTGAGCCTTGTTTTTCTCTTACAAATTCGTGAGGTTGAGTAGAAATAGCTGTGAGGATAGGGTTAAGGAGACCTTATTATAACCTAGAAATGATTGGCAGTAATGTCTAAAGAAGCTAAGAAATGTTTGCATTTTGTGTCTTCTTCCTTTCTCTTTCCACTTCACCATGAAGCCCAGATAAATAAAAGAAGTTTGGGATTCTAAAATTTAAATCCTTAAGAATCTGTGGAAATGGCATTTTCAAAAATATAAATAAAAGAGTTTAGAAATATTGTGTTACAGTATGAATCAGAATTGATAACTTAGATCTTGGAGTTGATCAAATGCTTCTCTTACTTTCTAAATACAATATGAAAATTCAGTGAAATCAGGACTTTATTGATGTAGTTATTGCTTTGGTTTGGAAGAGTCTATTTCCTAGAATATTTACATAGCATATGAAATGTGTAATTAATTTATAGCTCCTGCAATTAAGGTTCCAAACATACTTTAGAAATCTAGCCAAAATATGTATTTCTGGGATAAGAATTATAAAGTCTCTTGGGAAGAAAACCTACGAAACAGTAAAAAATAAGTGCCAGCACTTACGTTGTCTTAAATCTGCATAATAAAGACTTGGTGTTGAGGGGAAAGGTGAAGTTGAAAGGTAAATCAATAAACACATTATCTGGGCTTCCCTGGTGGCGCAGTGCTTGAGAGTCCGCCTGCCGTTGCAGGAGACGCGGGTTCCTGCCCCGTTTCGGGAAGATCCCACATGCCGCGGAGCGGCTGGGCCCGTGAGCCATGGCCGCTGAGCCTGCGCGTCCGGAGCCTGTGCTCCGCAAATGGGAGAGGCCACAACAGTGAGAGGCCCGCATAACGCAAGAAAAAAAGAAAAAAAAAAAAATAAAAAAAAAATAAACACATTATCTTTGATCATTTTTACCTACCCTTTGCTTTAGAGTTGAGGAGCTCAGGGAACTTTCTATAATGGGATATATTAATGGTTTAGTAAGTATAAATTTAAAAATAATATTTTTACTTTTAATAATGTTATTTAAATTTTGTTATTTCATTAAGTTAATTCTTTTTATTATAATATTTAAATGTTAACAATAATTAGTAATTTATATAGCAAAATCCTTTTGCAAATAAAACTTTATTTCCAAAAAGAGGTAGTAGGCTGGATTTAGCCTGAGGACTCTAAGTTAGCAACTCTTAATTTAGAGCATTATACTTTGTAGAGAGAAAAAGTTACAATGCATATCTATTCTATTCAGACTCCTATAGGAAAACACATTGGGGAGCATCTTGTGTGAAATTCCCAAGTAATATATATTAATATTTTTTTCCTAGGAAGGCTGTTCCTTTTGATTTCAGAGGACCTAGGCTCAAGCCCTGGCCCACCAGTGACTAGGAGGTCTTGGGCCAGGAAATTAAACTTTTTGATTCCTTAAAGCTGGCAATTTAGTCATTAAAAGAAGGGTAGGGCTTCCCTGGTGGCGCAGTGGTTGAGAGTCTGCCTGCTGATGCAGGGGACACGGGTTCATGCCCGGGTCCGGGAGGATCCCACATGCTGCGGAGCAGCTGGACCCGTGTGCCATGGCCACTGAACCTGCGCATCCGGAGCCTATGCTCCGCAACGGGAGAGGCCACGCCAGTGAGAGGCCCGCGAACCGCAAAAAAAAAAAAGAAAAAACAAGGGTAGTTCCTGGTTGTAAGCACTGTAGATTTAACAGTGAACTAAAGCAAAGTCCCCGTTCCCATGATGCTTACATTCTGTTGGGGGAAAACAGCAAATAGAATAAGAATAATAAATTAATTTATAATGTGATGCTAAGTAGTGATAACTATGATAAAGACAAATAAAAGTAACAATATAAAAATATGGAAGAGAAGTACTATTTCATATAGGATGATTGAGGAAAACCTTTCTAATAAGGTGAAAGCTGAGCAGAAACCTGAGAGAAGTGAGGGAGAAAGTCATGGGTCTGTGGTGATGTGGGGAGGGTTAGGGGTGGAGGGAGTTATCCCAGAAAGAGGACACCACAGATATGAAAATCAAGATTAAGGGGCATGCTGGTCATATCAAGATATAGATGTCAAGGTAGGGAATGAGTTATATAGGATCTCATAGGCCACTTGAAGGATTTAACATTTTACTCTGCATAAGATAGAAAATCCTTATAACTGTCCAATATAGTAGCCACTAGTTCCATGTGGTTATCGAGTGCTTGAAAAGTGACAGGTCCAAATGAGAGGTGCTGTAAGTGTAAAATACACACCAGATTTCAAATACTTAGTACAAAAAAGAAAGTAAAATATCTCCTTAATATTTTTATATGGATTACATACTGAAATGATCATTTTTGGATAGATTTAGTTAAGTAAATACATTAAATTAATCTCACCATTTTTAATTTTCTAATGTGGCTACAAAAAATTTGAATTTACATGTGTAACTTGCATTGTATTTCTTTTGGGCAGCATTGCTTTAAATGTTTTGCACAGAGAAATAACATTCTAGCTTAAGTTTTAAAAGGTTGTTGAGTGGGAGATCAGGAGACAAGTTATGAGTCTAGAGCAGTAGTCCAGGAGAGAGATCAATGTGGCTTGGACTGGTGGTAGGTATGGATATAGGAAGGGGTTAAGTTTAAGGTATATTTTTGAAGGTACAACCTACCGAATTTGTTATGGATTGGATGTATGAGAAAAGGTAAGAAACAATAATGACTCCTAGGTGTTGGGTCTGAGCAAATAAACAAAATAAAAATATTTGCCATACTTGGACACTGAAGAATTTGATAAAATTATACATGGCGAAAGTAATGGTGTGTTCTTAGAGAGGATTGATTTTATTTAGCAATAGTTGATTCACATCCATAAAGACCCCAGATGTCAGCTTGCACTCTCACCATCGCCCTGATGGTTTCCCAACTTGGTGATGGATTAAAACTCCATTATCTATTACCCACAGTCACTTTTTTAGCCCTACATTAATATTATTCTCTTTTGTCTCATTTATTCCATGTGAACTGAGTATATTATATGTATCAGGTAAGGTGCTGATATCAAACCAATGAAAATCTGTTAAAAAATATAAGCCCAGCTGGGACATATGAAATATATTATTGAATTGAAAGTTTTGTTGTGTAGTTTTTCTTATCTGCTGTATGCTAAATAGAATTGCTATAAATGTTTCCAATCACATGCCAATTTTGTTCAAGTATCCTTAACACAAAGATGTAGTTGAAGTTGAAGAGGTTATCAACAGAGAATGACCATAAATGACCTAATTTTATCAGATAGTAAAGCACAGACATTTCAATAGCACAGCTTTGGGAAGTAACATTTTCTGTAATAGGCATATAATAGCTGTAAAATAAATTGAAACCAGTGATAAAATAAAATATAAACTTGAAATAAAATGAAATCCTACTTGTTAATATTCAAGGTATAAGTTATGATTCTTTTTAAAAAAGATAAGTGTAATTTGGTTTTATTCAAAGTCTACGTGATTCATCGTTGTGACACAAAAGGGATGCATCTACTGTTTTTCTGAAATACTTAGTTTGGGACTTTATTTTGATAGAGAAAGAAGTAACTTCCTGCCTTTCCAGGAAGAAATACTTACTTTAAACTAATTATGTTATAAGAAGTCATAGGTTTTTTACAAAATTAAGATAGCCCAGAATACAGTATTTTTATCTTAACCTGTTAAACCTGACAAAGCAAAATATCTCTACATTCTCACTGCTATAATGCTCCAAGGGTCTTTACACTCTTAGGAAAAAAGGTATCCTACTGTTGCACCTTGACATATCACAAAATCTGGTGGAAGGTGTAATTTATAACACCAACCATATGAACTCAAGAGTTCTAAGACCCCATGGTTCCCATAAAGCATAGACAGTTTTATTTGTACAACATAGTTGGCATTTCTCATGAGCCATGTGAAAGCTCAAATGGTATCATAAATTTTAAAAGCCTAGACTTAAATATGATATGGTTGATGACCTCTTTCTACCTTATTCAGCTTCTAGCATCATTGGGAGTTAAACGCTCTAAATATATAGAGAACTTTCTTCAAGAGTTCATATTCAGTAACCATTAACAAAAACCAGGCTGTCATCATTTTTCATTTACTAAATGTCATTTCAGGTTGAAGGTGATTTTTTTTCCTCAGCGAGCCTGTCAGAATGTCATGTTTGTGCTTTGTTTGATTTACAGGATTTTGGATCGCTATGTTCAGGAGCAAATTCCTGGTGCCAAGGTTGTGGTAGAGAACGTTGGAGCTCGCCGGCATGGCGATGCCTTTTCTCTAGAAGATTACACAAAGTGTGACTTGACTGTCTATGCAATCGACCCCCAAACCAACAGAGCCATCGACAGAAATGAGCTTTTTAAGTGAGTATTTTTATTGTCTGTAACAGCTTTATGGTTACAGTGTCACCCATAGATAATCCTGATTTAAGGATATAAGTAAATAGTTTAAAACCCATCAAATTTTTCTTGAAAGTGAAGTGTAATCAAAACAAAAGAAAAAAATCTAAGAAACAATACCTAGGGTACTCACACCTAGAATTTTTAAGTCTAAGTATGAGATAAAGTGACTTCGGGGGATCTGTTCTCCTTGAGATGTCTGAGCATCCATTATGCTTAAGAGCAAGAAGCAGTTCACCGAGATCACCTTGCATCGGCTTCCACTCTTGCTCCAAGACCCTGCTCTTTGAGAGGAAACCACAGATCCCTTCTTAAAGTGGCAAGTTGCCTGCAATGATGTCAGTAGGCTTGAATTTTAAGAACAAGCCTAGCTTTCTTCACAGTCTTATTGAATAGGCAAAAATTAACATCTGATTTTTCCCTTGACTTGGGGGTAGAGAACAGGGGGGATAATCACTTCCACCTAAGTCCATGTGACATTTCATCCAGGTATTAATTTGAATATTTGAGTTTTAAATCCTTTTAAAATAAGGAATATACAAAATCTTAAACAAAACCCTGCTACATATTCTCCTTTGGAAATTATTCTAGAACAGCTTTAGTTGTTGTTGTTAGTTTCTCCTTTACTCTAGTGACATCTAGTGTCCAAAAGATTATTGGCATGTAATTCTTAGCTAAAAACATGTTTTGTAGTAAAAATACATATTGATATATAATCATATGTATATATTCTAAATATTCAGAGATGTGTGTATATATAATCTCCAAAATCCATTATTTCAGAATTTAGTTTTTCTTTCTTTGTCTCTCTATATAATAAACATCATGCAAATAAATATATGCATATACAAATTTACATGCATATATCCATATATGGGTGCATGTTTTTATTTAGTAAACATCTATTTACCCATTTATTTATTAAAACTCATAAATTCTGAATTTAGTTTTACTTTATATCTGTTCATCAAAATTTCACTATTTTAGCAGCAATGAAATAGTGATTTATTAGTTTCTTAAAAAGCCATAGTTATTAAGTATTAATAATTAAGTATGTATAATTAATTTATATATAATAGATATTTGGGCGATATGCAAGAGAGTATACTAATCACTATGAAGAAATACAGATTACTGAAGCAATGGCTTCTTCTCAGGATTTAGACTCACCATCCAAATGAAGGAGCATTTAGGTCTACTAAGACAATAATGGCTTACTTTATTAATTTAAAAAATTATTTAGAAATATACTTTTAAAGTAATTTTTATATTCTTTTTTTTTTTTTTTTTTCTTGCGTTATGCGGGCCTCTCACTGTTGTGGCCTCTCCCATTTGCGGAGCACAGGCTCCAGACGCGCAGGCTCAGCGGCCATGGCTCACGGGCCCAGCCGCTCCGCGGCATGTGGGATCCTCCCGAAACGGGGCACGAACCCGCGTCTCCTGCATCGGCAGGCGGACTCTCAAGCACTGCGCCACCAGGGAAGCCCTATATTCTTTTGATTAATTGTCATTATTAACATTTATTTAAATCTTATCTGCATTCTTTTTTTTTTAATTTATTTATTTAATTTATTTATTTTTGGCTATGCTGGGTCTTCGTTGCTGCACACGGGCTTTCTCTAATTGTGTCGACGGGCTTCTCATTGCTGTGGCTTCTCTTGTTGCGGAGCATGGGCTCTAGGCACATAGGCTTCAGTAGTTGTGGTACGCAGGCTCAGTAGTTGTGGCTCACGGGCTCTAGAGTGCAGGTTCAGTAGTGTGGCACACAGCTTAGTTGCTCTGCGGTATGTGGGATATTCCCAGACCAGGGCTCAAACCCGTGTCCCCTGCATTGGCAGGCGGATTCTTAACCACTGCGCCACCAGGGAAGCCCTGCATTCTTTTTTATATACACTGGTTTTATTTTAAAATATGATGATAGATTGTTCAAATTTAAGGTGCTTTCCTAAATTTAAAAATACCTATTTTCTTTAGGCTGGCAGCCTGGCTCTAAAGAGTAAAATAATGGTGATTATAATTTGAATTGTACTTGTAAATATTTTAGAGATAAAAGATTTGGAAACTGAAGCCAATTTGGTTTCAGCTGACACTGTGAAGTACAAGATAAACATTCTTCATTCTATCAAGTTTTCCAAAACCTAGACTATATTGTGAAAAGTAGAGTTCTAAATTCAACTGAATAACTATTATAGCCAAGAAGAAAGGAAAAAAATATAGAATAACTATAAATTTTTAAAAATTTTATTGAGGAGAGGATGGAATAGCCATGAAGTATTAAAAATTTTGCCTTAGCGGTCTTCACCTTGAACTGTTAGCTGAGAACACTGGTCTAATTTAAACCCTAGAATTGTTCTTTGAAATATTTTGTAATGAGATTATATAGATATATTTCAAAATGCAAGGTTGATATGCATAGATATTATTATCAGATACTATTACCTATTCTGAAGTTATAAAAGTTTTTGTATATTTAGTTTTAACACTGAACAAATATACTAGAACATTGATTGTTGCCTAATGCCCAGACCAGTGGAAATAGGATTATCCTCTCAATTTCTCCTTATGCTAAAATCTAAGCTTCTGAGGCTGTTACAATTTTTAGAGCAAAGATTTAGAAACAAAAAAGATACTTCCTCCAAGGAGTTCACTAAGACATTTTAAAATTTAATTATATCAAAAAAATTTAAAAACCTTATAAGTGCATAGAGAAGACTGGAATGGCTTTACAACTCATTAATTACATATTTTGTTTCACAAGGTTATGAGTATGTTGATTTTTCTTATTTTGGGATATGTGAATTGCTTAGATTTTTGACAATAAATGTATATTACTTTTATTTTCTTTTTATTCTTCTTGTGGTTCTTTGAGCATCTTTAATCTGCATTTTTTGGGGGGTTTTGTTGTTGCTGTTTTCATTTCTGGAATATTCTTAGACAATATATATTCAAATATTTCTTATACCCTGTTTTTTCTTTACCTTTTCTGGGACTCCAATTAAAATTTTTTTCTTCTCATAGCTTTTGGATGCTTTGTTCTTATTCCTCTCCCCTCCCCCAACATTCTTATCACTTTGTGGGTTTTTTTCAGCTAAAAGTACTATTTTGTTTTTTAATTTTTGTTTTAATTAATTAATTTATTTTTAACATCTTTATTGGAGTATACTTGCTTTACAATGTTGTGCTAGTTTCTGCTGTATCACAAAGTTAATCAGCTATATGTATACATATCTCCTCCCTCTTGCACCTCCCTCCCACCCACCCTATCCCACCCCTCTAGGTGGACACAAAGCACTGAGCTGATCCCCCTGTGCTATGTGGCTGCTTCCCACTAGCTATCTATCTTACATTTGGTAGTGTATATATCTCCATGCCACTCTCTCACTTTGTCCCAGCTTACACTTCTCAATCCCCGTGTACTCAAGTCCATTCTCTATGTCTGCGTCTTTATTCCTGTCCTGTCCCTAGGTTCTTCAAAACTATTTTTTTTTTTAGATTCCATATATATGTATTATCATACGGTATTTTTCCTCTTTCTGACTTACTTCACTCTGTATGACAGTCTCTAGGTCCTTCCACCTCACTACAGATAACTCAATTTCATTTCCTTTTATGGCTGAGTAACCATTGTACATATGGGATACATATATACACATGTATATATATATGTGCCACATCTTTATCCATTCATCTGTCGATTGACACTTAGGTTGCTTCCATGTCCTGGCTATTGTAAGTAGAGCTGCAATGAACGTTGTGGTACATGACTCTTTTTGAATTATGGTTTTCTCAGGGTATATGCCCAGTAGTGGGATTGCTGGGTCATATGGGAGTTCTATTTTAAGTTTTTCTAAGGAACCTCCATACTGTTCTCCATAATGGCTGTATCAATTTACATTCCCACCAACAGTGTATGAGGGTTCCGTTTTCTCCACACCCTCTCCAGCATTTATGTTTGTAGATTTTTTGATGATGGACATTCTGACCGGTGTGTGAGGTGATACCTCATTGTAGTTTTGACTTGCATTGCTCTAATTAATGATGTTAACCATCCTTTCACGTGTTTGTTGGCAATCTGTATATCTCCATTGGAGAAATGTCTATTTAGGTTTTCTGCCCATTTTTGGATCGGGTTGTTCGTTTTTTCATATTGAGCTGCATGAGCTGCTTGTGTATTTTGGAGATTAGTCCTTTGTTGCTTTGTTTGCAAATATTTTCTCTCATTCTGAGGGTTGTCTTTTCATCTTGTTTATGGTTTCCTTTGCTGTGCAAAAGCTTTTAATTTTCATTAGGTCCCATTTGTTTATTTTTGTTTTTATTTCCATTTCTCTAAGGTGGGTCAAAAAGGATCTTGCTGTGATTTATGTCATAGTGTTCTGCCTATGTTTTCCTCTAAGAGTTTTATGATGTCTGGCCTTAAATATAGGTCTTTAATCCATTTTGAGTTTATTTTTGTGTATGGTGTTAGGGAATGTTCCAATTTCATTCTTTTACATGTAGCTATCCAGTTTTCCTAGCACCACTTATTGAAGGGGCTATCTTTTCTCCATTGTATATTCTTGCCTCCTTTATCAAAGATAAGGTGACCATATGTGCATCTTTATCAAAATAAGGTGACCATATGTGCATGGGTTGATCTCTCAGCTTTCTATCCTGTTCCATTGATCTATATTTCTGATTTTGTGCAAGTACCATACTGTCTTGATTACTGTAGCTTTGTAGTATAGTCTGAAGTCAGGGAGCCTGATTCCTCCAGCTCCGTTTTCTCAAGATTGCTTTGGCTATTCAGAGTCTTTTGTGTTTTCATAAAAATTGTGAAATTTTTTGTTCTAGTTCTGTAAAAAATGTCATTGGTAGTTTGATAGGGATTGCACTGAATCTGTAGATTGCTTTGGGGAGTATAGTCATTTTCATAATGGTGATACTTCCAATCCAAGAACATGGTATATCTCTCTATCTGTATTGTATTTAATTTCTTTCATCAGTGTCTTGTAGTTTTCTGCATACAGGTCTTTTGTCTCCTTACATAGGTTTATTCCTAGGTATTTAATTCTTTTTGTTGCAGTGGTACATGGGAGTGTTTCCTTAATTTCTCTTTCAGAGTTTTCATCATTAGTGTATAGGAATGCAAAAGATTTCTGTGCATTAATTTTGCATGCTGCTAGTTTACCAAATTCATTGGTTAGCTCTAGTAGTTTTCTGTTAGAGTCTTTAGGATTCTTTATGTATAGTATCATGTCATCTGCAAAGAGTGAAAGTTTTACTTCTTCTTTTCTAATCTGGATTCCTTTTATTTCTTTTTCTTCTCTGATTCCTGTTTGTAAAACTTCCAAAATTATGTTGAAAAATAGTGGTGAGAGTGGGCAACCTTGTCTTGTTCCTGATCTTAGCGGAAATGGTTTTTTCACCATTGAGAATGATGTTGGCTGTGGGTTTGTCATATATGGCCTTTATTATGTTGAGGTAGCTTCCCTCTATGCCTATTTTCTGGAAGTTTTTATCTTAAATGGCTGTTGAATTTTGTTGAAAGCTTTTTCTGCATCTATTGAGATGATCATATGGTTTTTTTAATTTTTTTTTGCGATACGTGGGCCTCCCACTGCTGTGGCCTCTCCTGTTGCGGAGCACAGGCTCTGGACGCGCAGCCTCAGCGGCCACGGCTCACAGGCCCAGCCGCTGCGCGGCATGTGGGATCCTCCCGGACCGGGGCATGAACCCGTGTCCCCTGCATCAGCAGGCGGACTCTCAACCACTGCACCACCAGGGAAGCCCAATCATATGGTTTTTATCCTTCAGTTTGTTAATATGGTGTATCACATTGATTGATTTGTGTATATTGAAGAATCCTTGCATTCCTGGAATAAAACCCACTTGATCATGGTGTAAGATCCTTTTAATGTGCTGTTGGATTCTGTTTGCTAGCATTTTGTTGAGGATTTTTGCATCCATGCTTATCAGTGACATTGGCCTGTAGTTTTCTTTTTTTGTGACATCTTTGTCTTGTTTTGGTATCAGGGTGATGGTGACCTCGTAGAATGAGTTTGGGGGTGTTCTTCACTCTGCTCTATTTTGAAGAGTTTGAGAGGGTTAGGTGTTAGCTCTTCTCTAAATGTTTGATTGAATTCACCTGTGAAGCCATCTGGTCCTGGGCTTGTGTCTGTTGGAAGCTTTTTAATCACAGTTTCAATCTCATTGCTTGTGATTGTTCTGTTTATATTTTCTATTTCTTCCTGGTTGAGTCTCGGAAGATTGTGCCTTTCTAAGAATTTGTCCATTTCTTCCAGGTTGTCCATTTTGTTAGCATATTGTTGCTTGTAATAATCTCTCATGATCCTTTGCATTTCTGCAGTTTCAGTTGTTACTTCTCCCTTTTCATTTCCAATTCTATTGATTTGAGTCTTTTCCCTTTCTTTCTTAAAAGTCTGGCTAATGGTTTATCAATTTTGTTTATCTTCTGAAAGAACCAGCTTTTAGTTTTATTGATCTTTTCTATTATTTCCTTCATTTCTTTTCATTTATTTCTGATCTAATCTTTATGATTTCTTTCCTTCTGCTAACTTTGGCGGTTTTTTTGTTCTTGTTTCTCTAATTGATTTAGGTGTAAGTTTAGGTTGTTTATTTGAGATTTTTCTTGTTTCTTGAGGTAGGATTGTGTTGCTGTAAACTTCCCTCTTTGAACTGCTTTTGCTGCATCCCATAGGTTCTGGGTCATCATGTTTTCATTTTCATTTGTTTCTAGGTATTTTTTTTATTTCCTCTTTGATTTCTTCAGTGATCTCTTGGTCATTTAGTAGTGTTATTATTTAGCCTCCATGTGTTTGTATTTTTTACAGATTTTTACCTGTAATTGATATCTAGTCTCATAGTGTTGTGGTCAGAAAAGATACTTGATATGATTTCAATTTTCTTAAATTTACCAAGGCTTGATTTGTGACCCAAGATATGATCTATCCTGGAGAATGTTCCATGAGCACTTGAGAAGAAAGGGTATTCTGTTGTTTTTCGATGGAGTGGCCTATAAATATCAATTAAGTCCATCTTGTTTAATGTATCATTTAAAGCTTATGTTTCCTTATTTTCATTGTGGATGATCTGTCCATTGGTGAAAGTGGGGTGTTAAAGTCCCCTACTATGATTGTGTTACTGTCGATTTCCCCTTTTATGGCTGTTAGCATTTGCCTTATGTATTGAGGTGCACCTGTGTTGTGTGCATAAGTAGTTACAATTGTTATTTCTTCTTCTTGGATTGATCCCTTGATCATTATGTAGTGTCCTTCTTTGTCTCTTCTAATAGTCTTTATTTTAAAGTCTATTTTGTCTGATATGAGAATTGCTACTCCAGCTTTCTTTTGATTTCCATTTGCATGGAATATCTTTTTCCATCCCCTCACTTCCAGTCTGTATGTGTCCCTAGGTATGAAGTGGGTCTCTTGTAAACAGCATATATATGGGTCTTGTTTTTGTATCTATTCAGCCAGTCTATGTCTTTTGCTTGGAGCATTTAATCCATTTACATTTAAGGTAGTTATCAATATGTATGTTCCTATTACCATTTTCTTAATTGTTTTGGGTTTATTATTGTAGGTCTTTTCCTTCTCATGTGTTTCCTGCCTAGAGAAGTTCCTTTCGCATTTGTTGTAAAGCTGGTTTGGTGGTGTTGAATTCTCTTACCTTTGCTTGTCTGTAAAGGTTTTAATTTCTCCATCAAATCTGAATGAGATCCTTGCTGAGTATAGTAATCTTGCTTGTAGGTTTTTCCTTTTCATCTCTTTAAATATGTCCTGCCACTCCCTTCTGGCTTGCAGAGTTTCTGCTGAAAGATCAGCTGTTAACCTTATGGGGATTCCCTTGTGTGTTATTTGTTCTTTTTCTCTTGCTGCTTTTAATATTTTTTCTTTGTATTTAATTTTTGATAGTTTGATTAATATGTGTGTTGTCATGTTTCTCCTTGGATTTATCCTGTATGGGACTCAATGCACTTCCTGTGCTTGACTATTTCCTTTCCATATTAGGGAAGTTTTCAACTATAATCTCTTCAAATATTTTCTCAGTCCCTTTTTTTTTCTCTTCTTCTTCTGGGACCCCTATTAATCGAATGTTGGTGTGTTTACTGTTGTCCCAGAGGTCTTTGGGACTGTCCTCAATTCTTTTCATTCTTTTTTCTTTATTCTGCTCTATGGTAGTTATTTCTACTATTTTATCTTCTGGGTCACTTATCTGTTCTTCTGCCTCAGTTATTCTGGTATTGATTGCTTCTAGAGAATTTTTAATTTCATTTATTGCATTGTTTATCATTGTTTGATTGCTCTTTAGTTCTTCTAGTTCCTTGTTAAACGTTTCTTGTATTTTCTCCATTCTATTTCCAACATTTTGTATCATCTTTACTATCATTACTCTGAATTCTTTTTCAGGTAGACTGCCTATTTCCTCTTCATTTGTTTGTTATGGTGGGCTTTTACCTTGCTCCTTCATCTGCTGCATGTTTCTGTCTTCTCATTTTGCTTAACCTCCTGTGTTTGGGGTCCCCTTTTCACAAGCTGCAGGTTCGTAGTTCCCATTGTTTTAGGTGTCTGCCCCCAGTGGGTAAGTTTGGTTCGGTGCGTTGTGTAGGCTTCCTGGTGGAGGGGACTGGTGCCTGTGTTCTGGTGGATGAGGTTGGATATTGTCTCTCTGGTGGGCAGGATCGCATCTGGTGGTGTGTTTTGGGGTGTCTATGAACTTATTATGATTTTAGGGAGCCTCCCTGCTAATGCGTGGGGTTTTGTTCCTGTCTTGCTAGTTGTTTGGCATAGGGTGTCCAGCACTGTAGCTGGCTGGTCATTGAGTGGAGCTGTGTGTTAGTGTTGAGATGGAGATCTCTGAGAGATATTACATGATATTACATGGTGCCGGGAGGTCTCTGGTGGACAACTGTCCTGAACCCGGCTCTCCTACCTCAGAGGCTCAGGCCTGACCCCAGGCCAGAGCACCAAGACCCTGTCAGCCACATGACTTAGATGAAAAGGGAGAAAAAAAAAGAAAGAAGGAAATAAAATAAAATAGTTATTAAAATAAAAAATATTAAGAAATAAAAAAATAAGTAATAAAAAAAAGAAAGAAGAGAGCAACCAAACCAAAAAACAAACTTACCAATGATAACAAGCACTAAAAACTATACTAAAAAAAAGAAACGGACAGACAGAACAGTGGGACAAATGGTAAAAGCAAAGCTATACAGACCTAATCACACAAAGAAGCATACACACACACACTCACAAAAAGAGAAAAAGGAAAATAAAATATATTTATATAAAAAAAGGAGGAAGAGAGCAACCAAATCAATAAACAGATCTACCAATTATAATAAGCTTTAAGTACTAAACTAAGATAAACATAAAAACAGAAACAAATTAGATTCAGAAAGGAAACCCCAAGTCTACATTTGCTCCCAAAGTCCACTGCCTCAATTTTGGGATGATTTGTTGTCTATTCATGTATTCCACAGATGCAGGGTACATCAAGTTGACTCTGGAGATTTAATCTGCTGCTCCCGAGGCTGCTGGGAGAGATTTCCCTTTCTCTTCTTTGTTCTCACAGCTCCCAGGGGCTCAGCTTTGGATTTGGCTCCACCTCTGTGTGTAGGTCACCTGAGGGCATCTGTCCCCTGCCCAGACAGGACAGGGTTAAAGCAGCAGCTGATTCGGGGGCTCTGGCTCACTCTGGACGGGGGGAGGGAGGGGTACGGAATACGGGGCGAGCCTGTGGTGGCAGATGCCAGCGTGACATTGCACCAGCCTGAGGCGCTCTATGTGTTCTCCCAGGGAAGATGTCCCTGGATCATAGGACCCTGGCAGTCGCGGGCTACACAGGCTTCCAGGACGGGAGGTGTGGATAGTGACCTGTGGTTGCACACAGGCTTCTTGGTGGCTACAGCAGCAGCCTTAGCGTCTCATGCCCATCTCTGGGGTCTGCACTGATAGCCGCAGCTTGCCCCCATCTCTGGAGCTTATTTAGGTGGTGCTCTGAGTCCCCCCTCCTCGCGCACCCTGAAACAATGGTTCCTTGCCTCTTGGGGAGTTTCAGACTTTTTCCCGGACTCCCCCCCAGCTATCTGTGGCTCATTAGCCCCCTTCAGGCTGTGTTCACACAGCCAACCCCAGTCCTCTCCCTGGGGTCTGACCTCCGAAGCCAAGCCTCAGCTCCCAGCCCCCACCCGCCCTGGGCAGGTGAGCAGACAAGCCTCTCAGGCTGGTGAGTGCTGGTCGGCACCCATCCTCTGTGCAGGAATCTCTCCGCTTTGCCCTCTGCACCATTGTTGCTGCGCTCTCCTCTGTGGCTCCAAAGCTTCGCCCCCCCCACCATCCCCCATCTCCACCAGTAAAGGGCCTTCCTAGTTTGTGGAAACTTTTCCTCCTTCACAGCTCCCTCCCAGAGGTGCAGGTCCCATACCTATTCTTTTGTCTCTGTTTTTTCTTTTGCCCTACCCAGGTACCTGGGGATTTTCTTGCCTTTTGAGAAGTCTGAGGTCTTCTGCCAATGTTCAGTAGGTGTTCTGTAGGAGTTGTTCCACATGTAGATGTATTTTTGATGTATTTGTGGGGAGGAAGGTGATCTCCACATCTTACTCCTCTGCCATGTTGAAGGTCCCTCCCTCTTTGTGTTTTAGTTTGAATAATTTCTGCTGCCCTGTTTTCAAGTTCACTGATTCGTCTATGTTAGCCTATTGATAAGCTCATTGAAGGAATTCTTCATCTTCATATCTTTTTGAAAAATTCTTGCATTTCCATTTAGTTCTTACAGTTTCTACCACTTTACTGAGTTTCTCCATCATTTTCTGCCTTACTACTAGATCCTGTAAAATATTAATCAGAGTTGTATCAGAGTCCCTATGTGACGGCTCCAATATCTGGGTTACCTCTGTGTCTGGTCTATTGCTTTCTTTATCTTTCAGCAGTCCCTGAATGCCTGTGACACAGAAAGGGTTTCTCTCCATTCTCTTAACTCTCCCAATGTAGTAAATGGCTCTTGCTTGTTGCTTGGTTCTACTCTTAAAGGTGGGAATGGGACAATGAGAGGTTGGGGGATTCTGTTTTCCTTGTCTAGCCGGTGTGCCTAGGATTTGGGGTGGGGCTTTCTCAGCTTTTCTTCCACGCCTTCCCATGGCATCCATACTCTGCTTCATATTTGTGGAGGTTCTTGGGTGTAAGAGAGTTCCCTGTCCCTCCCCAACCAGTAGTAGACCTCTACTTTGCAGGGTCTTAGGCCCAAGAGAGCTCCTTCTCCTTCCCCAGATGGGGTGGATTTTGCTCATAGCTCTTCTCCAGAAGCAGTGGACCCTTACTTGAGCCTTAGGGATGGGAGTACTTCCTCCCTCTCTCTCTACATGGCTTTTGCTTTATGTGAGATACAGGTCCAGAAAATTGCAGAGCACCCCAGCCTTAGCTGATTACTTCCTATATCCCTGCACTGTGAAGAGGATTTCTCTGGTCTCCTGCCCTGTACCCAGTCTATCTTATGGTGGGCCATGGAAAAGAGTTTGCGAGTGAGTGCAAACCCCCACTTGTGTTTGTGGGTCACTTATTCTATCTAACCTTACATGCTGATACACACTTAGCTTTTAAGCATTTATTAAAAATTTAGCTGGTTTGTTTTATTTGAATTTATGGTACCTACTTTTGGCTTGTTCTGAGAAAGGTGAAACAATACATGGTCTCATCCCACTGTTGGAGGAAATTGTCACTCTTTGGAATTTGGTTTTATGCTTGCAAAAAAATTTATGATTTTAATGTTATATGACTTTCCCGTCATTAGGGTGGGTGCCACATTCTCTTAAGGCTTTCTGCCTTCTGAGCAGAAACAGACCATACTATTTTAAAGCAAAACTTAATTAAATTTAAAAATGAGCAAATACAATTTTAGCTTGTACACTTAATAGTCCAGTCTGCTTAAAATTAGTCTGTCCAGATAGTAAATGAGAGATAAAGAAGAAGGAGAGAAAGCTGATATATTCTACAAACTGCATTTAAAAGTACAGTGTTAAAGGGCTTCCCTGGTGGCGCAGTGGTTGGGAGTCCGCCTACCAATGCAGGCGACGCGGGTTCGTGCCCCGGTCCGGGAGGATCCCGCGTGCCACGGAGTGGCTGGGCCCATGAGCCATGGCCACTGGCCTGCACGTCCGGAGCCTGTGCTCCACAATGGGAGAGGCCGCAGCAGTGAGAGGCCTGCATACCGCAAAAAAAAAAAAAAAAAAAAAAAAAAAAAAAAAAAAAGTACAATGTTAAAAAAAAAATACTTTAAAATGAATCTAACTACCAACCTCTGATAAAACTTCTTTCAACTTACTAAGTCCAGAAAAAAAATTCAACATACTGAAAATTCAAATAATTGGAAAACTAAATGTTAGAATTTAGTTAAAATAATTGTGGAACTGTATAGAGGAAATAGTGGTCCACCCTTGATTTGTTTTATTAAGAGGAACAACCTTATCCAAGTGGAATGGATGTGGGCAGATAGGTTAACCATTGCCAATTCTGTAAACCTATTTCAGAGACCCACATTATTTACTGACAAAGGAAATAGGCAGTTGCCCCTCCACTGTTTAGGTGTGTGCTTTTGTGAAGTACAGAATACATTCTCCTGCTTACCCTCCCCTTTATTTCTACATCCATATGTACATTGAAACACTGAAATCCTCAAGGTAAGATGCAGAGTGGTCTGTAGTTATACATTGTACTTTGAAAGTTGTGTTCAAGTGAATGGAGCCAGGGATACCTGTTTGCATGTGCTCCATCAGTTGGGTGAATCAGAAGACATGGAATTGGCTTAAGAATTTACCTCATGTCAGGAAAACAGAGCAGTAATTAATTAATGTTGGCTAAATACTAGGAAGGGGTCTGTTCACCTCACCCTTAGACTTGAAAAGCATTTTAACCACCAGCTAAGTAGACTATGGATGAGAATAAAGAGAAAATCACATTTCTTTATTGATATTGAATCTGACAGCTTTATCTCCTTTCTAAATAAGTAAGCAAGGTGAAAAATGGGATCAGTAATAAATACTGAAAAACAAAATAAAAGAAATAACACCCTGATGACTCAGAGGTAGACTATTATCTCTGGAAATAATTCTCTTACAGAAACCACTGGAAAACAGTTTAATATTTTCTGTAGAAAACAAGACTGTATAAGACAAATGGTGTATGTGTTTTGCATGCCCTGAATCCTTACCTGCTTCTGGTAAAAAATGCTCCACAAAAGAATAGTGAGGATTGACCTTCTCCAACATGGTGGTGGGCTTTTGTTTTGTTTTGTTTTGATTTTAGCCATGTGGCATGTAGGATCTTCGTTCCCCGACCAGGGATCGAACCCATGCCCCCTGCAGTGGAAGTGCGACGTCTTAACCACTGGACCACTAGGGAAGTCCCTGGTGGTGGGCTTTGATGAAGTGCTTTCCCCTCAGGCCATTTGGAGTATGCCTTTCCTCTGCTCACATTGAGTAGGTGTGGGTTAGTGCACATTCATGAGAGGGTCAATTAGATTTCATCTCAAGGATTTACGTGGATGTTAGGAGACAGTAGAGCTCTTAGTTCTGAAATCAGAAAAAGTATAAAACAAAAGCCTGAAGTTTCGTGGGGCTAATTTTTCGATCTCAGGGAGAAATTCTCCTAAAATCCATTGACTATCTGGATTCAACCTTGCCTAGAATGAAAAAGCATCTGAAAAATAAATTGGCAAAATGAAGTATAAACATAAGCTCACAGCATATTACAGAAAAGAAAAAAAAATCATGACAGAAGTCAGAATATATTTAGAGGACAATCAAGCTACAACCTGATAACTGCATGTATCTCTGAGGTAAAAATGTAATTAAAATATTTCATTACATTACAGGTGAAATAAATGAAAATGTTGTCATATGTCCTCGAAAAGTACCTGAGTATGTTTTAAAACTATTGAAACAAACAAAAAAAAATGACTTAATCGTAAAGGAATAAAAATTAGATAAGCCTTATACATCCCACGTGCATGATGAAATGCCAAAAATCAATGGGATCAAATCCACAATATTTTAAGGAAAATGTTATGACTTAAGAATCTTGGCCTAGGCAAGTTGTTTCGCATATATACAGCAAAAAAAGAAAGATATTCTAGATCAGTTATGGATTCAAAAGCTATCAACTCTTCTAGTAAACAATTACTTATGATTACCGAAATTGAGAAATAAAACAAAATGAAGATCTAAATAATGGAGTTATTGTAGTGTAAAAAGACTAATAAATCTTCCTTTAGGTGGTTTGGATATCAAATAGAATCCAGTGGGAATCCAATAGAATTGTGATCTGTGGATCCACATGATAGGAATAAATTTTCCCTGCAATTAATGATCTTCCTCTGCTTCTGATCCTTCCCAGTTTCTAATGATACAGTTCTTGCGATATAACTCTTATCTGTACTTCATTTGGAATTTCTTACTTTATCTGATAAACAATTCAAAGCGTTTTACAATTCTGTTCCAATCTAGTACTTAGAACAATGGGTAAAACTTTATTGTACTTCTTAATGTATCTGAAAATGGCCTGGAAAAATTGATATAAAAAGTATATTTTCGGGCTTCCCTGGTGGCGCAGTGGTTGAGGGTCCGCCTGCCGATGCAGGGCGACACGGGTTCGTGCCCCGGTCCGGGAAGATCCCACATGCCGCGGAGCGGCTGGGCCAGTGAGCCATGGCCGCCGAGCCTGCGCGTCCGGAGCCTGTGCTCCGCAGCGGGAGAGGCCACAGCAGTGAGAGGCCCGCGTACCAC
>NW_006798376.1:292041-322598 GCF_000442215.2 Lipotes vexillifer
TTTTTAAAAAAAAAAAAAAAAAAAAAAAAAACAAGGAAAGCATCCTAACTGCCTTAAGTTATAGCATGAAAACTTAAAAACTGTGTAGCTTTAAAACTAAAATTGAGTTACTTGAGCCATTAGGTTTCCTAAATTGGAAGATTAATGAACTATCCAGTGGAATTCATATCTGATATCAAGCATCTCTTTTTTTTTCTCTATGGAAGCTATGAACAGTGTGTTTAACTAGATTTAAAGTCAGCATGATCACTTGGAAAATTAGAATAAAAAGTATTCACAGGGATGAAATAGCCTGTAAAATGCACAAGCATAGCATTCTTTGGTTACCATTTGATGGTGAAATTTTGGCCCATTTAAATCCTTTCTTTCACATTTCTTTGTATTTTGCCACATCTTCAGCATAAGTATGGTATTTTATATTAAGACATGTATTTCTAAAATATTTTCACTTTGTGTATGCTGTGTAGTTACAAGTATATAAAAATATTTATTAATAGCAAAAAAAAATTAGACTTGAGTACACCAAAATATTAGCAGTAGTAATCTTTGCATTGTGGGCATTTGAGTAATTTTACCTTTTGAACTATTTTGTGTTTTTCAATTTTCTATAGCAAGGCATTTCACCCTTATAGATAAAAGTCTTAAAAAAATTTTAAAAAAATACCTAAGACATATTGTGGCTTTGTGGTTTTAAGAACATAATTGTTGCTTCAATATTATAGGATTTGTAAAGGATCATTTAAGTGTTTCTGGGGAATTTTGAAAAAAAAATTGCCTGCCAATTACAGCACAAAATATGTAAAAAAATTGTTCAGTCTAATAGAATTAAGTAACAGTTGTTCCTTAATTCTCCTCCCCAACACAATGCTCATAGTTGGAATTGCATTATTTAGAGAAAGGTGTGCAAGAACTACTAGATTAAATTGACCACCAATTCCTGTCATCCTGACTACACTGATTTACTACCTGCATCATTTATTTAGTTTTCTCTTTCCAGGAAGAAAAAACTGTTTAATTTGTTCACCCCTAGCCCATAAAGGTATTTTGGTTTGAGATTTGAGAGTGTCAGTATTTAAGGTGGTGTGTTGAAACACAAATATACACTATGAAGGCTTGGGTTGGTATCTCAGATTTGTTTCCCTAACTGTGTACCTTTGTGGTCTGCAGGAAGTCAGTATTAAGGTTCTGTTTTACAGGACTACTTTGAGAACTGAAGGATATATAATGCAGGAATATATTTTTAAACTATACTAAATAATTTAGAATATTATATTTTATCCCACCTGAATAACTTAAATAATCTCAACATAGTGATATAAATTTCAGTGACATTGGTAATTATTTTCCCCCAGTCTGTAAGTGTATTAAGTAAGGGTCATTGTTATTAGTATCTTTGATATGTGAATATAGAGGCGTTACTCTTCTTTATTGGTCTTGCTTTTTATATATGCTTTTCTTATTCAAAATAAGACTTATGACTCAGCTTATGTTATAATTAAAGAAAATATTAAAAGATATCACACAAAATACTTTGTTTAAAAAAAAGCCTTTCAGGCTCCCCTGCTGGCGCAGTGGTTGGGAGTCTGCCTGCCGATGCAGGGGATGTGGGTTCGTGCCCCGGTCCGGGAGGATCCCACGTGCCGCGGAGCGGCTGGGCCCGTGAGCCATGGCCGCTGGGCCTGCGCGTCTGGAGCCTGTGCTCCGCGACGGGAGAGGCCGCGGCGGTGAGAGGCCCGCATACCGCAAAAAAAAAAAATTAATTAATTAAATAAAAGAATTTCTCTGTTAACATCATTGCTTTTACTGTTTAACAATAAAGATTTTTAGATGGCAAACTTCTCGATATCAATAAAGACTTTCAGCCGTATTACGGGGAAGGAGGACGCATTCTGGAGATCCGGACTCCAGAGGCAGTAACCAGCATTAAGAAGCGAGGAGAAAGTCTAGGCTACACAGAAGGGGCCTTGCTGGCTCTGGCCTTCATCATCATCCTCTGCTGTATTCCTGCCATCTTGGTGGTTTTGGTCAGCTACAGACAGTAAGTATTCATACATGGCTGAACATGGATAGTTCCTCAAGAAGGCATTATCAAAAAACTATCTCTGCTAAAATGGCTTTGTAGCTGTAAAATATTAAGGCTGCAGCCATTTTGGGAGTGCTGTATTTTTCTTGTACCAAATGACCTTCCTTTAAGGGAAAGCAATACAAACTTTCAAAACATTTGTCACAGATTGCTCAGTGTTCCTGTGCTCTTAAATATTCTTATCTGCTAGGAATATTAGGTTACCTCCTGTAGCTTTGTTTATGCTCTTCATCAGGTTAAGAGCCTTGTAGGAAAGGTACGAGGTATCTTGGGGCAAAGGCAGTGGAATGTCATATAGAGATCACCCAGTTCCAAAGGAAGGTCTGTAACCTAAATACACTGTCATGCTAGGTTTTTATCCATATTGTTAAATTTACCTTTATACAGATGATTACAATGTTTGAAAAAATCATTTAAAAATCGTAGCACACAATATGTAATTTTCCATATGGTTTCTTCTTTCCTGGCTAGCCTTGCTAGAGCCTATACTGTAACATCTAACAGTATATTTTGGCTGTAGAGGCCTTACATTTCTCTGGTTCCTACAGGCAAATACATCCATTTAAAATATCTATATTTTTCTTGTTTAGGCTCTTCAAAGTAGTCAAGTAAATTTTTCCTAATTTAAATATCTATATTTAAAATAGTCTAGCGAGCTGTTCTTTATTTGACACTAGGAATGGGGACCCTTTGTGATACAGGGCTATACTTTTAAGTATATACCTATTGATGATGATTGGTGAAAAAATTGTGGAATAGGTTAAGAAGAGAGGTAACCCTGAAGGTGCCACAAAATGAAAGTAAATAACAGACAGGAATCATAAGTCATATAAATTACTTGATATAACAAACAGTAAGAAATAATGGTAGAACAGCTAGCTACTCACCATTTAAAATACAGGGAAAGGACTGAAAAAGTCCTTATATATTCTTAAACTGTTATCTTTGTTGTCTAACACTGAGAATTTTCTATTGAATTAAATAAGATAAGGTAATTCCAACCTGAAAGTTAAAAAGTGCCCTCTGCATGAAGATACTATAGGAATATTTTCCCTCACAAAACTAATGTGAAGTTGCAAATATAACATTTAGGTTGATATATTGGAGTTCAACGTGTGTTAATAAATCAGTTGATATGCCAAATCTAAAGCCTATGCACAAACTTAATAACAAATTTTTAGATTAAGCTATCAATCCAATATTAATTTTCATGTTGAATTTAGTCTGTATTACAGTTTTTCTTTTTCATTCAAATATTTCTCAAAGGAGCTTTATTATATCCTGCTAGCATTAAAATTGGTGAGAAAACTTCATATATTTGGCACACAATGCA
Organism: Lipotes vexillifer; assembly: GCF_000442215.2. Classification (NCBI taxonomy): domain Eukaryota; kingdom Metazoa; phylum Chordata; class Mammalia; order Artiodactyla; family Lipotidae; genus Lipotes; species Lipotes vexillifer. Next base: position 295,458 of record NW_006798376.1, read on the forward strand.
GTGATCAAAACTGAAGCACCCTGGATGTTACGTTAAATGGTCTGAATTTTAACAAAAAATTAAGATGCTTAATATTTAAACATTGTAAAGATGCATTATTTAATCTTTTTAGTTCAGTAATCAGCCTAACACTCTATGAATGAATTTTGGTAACTCTTTTTTATAGAGTAACAGAAGTAAACATGTTTGAAAGTAAAATTCTAATATTTTAAAACCTGACTTTTGTACATTCATATTCTGCTTATAAATAGATTAGAATGAATGGTTATTCTTTAATACTAAGATGTGTCTTTGAAATTTGCTATGTATGGAAAACTTAGGAGGCAAATGTGAAAAAAAGTGTCATAAATTCATTACCCAGGAGTGGCACCTTCCAATTCTAGCTTCAGCTTCAAAGTGAGGCTAAGAGTAGAATCAGGGATTGCTGCCTGACTCCATTCTTTTAATATTGTTCAAGTGTAGTAAACCAAAAAGCTAATTATAAAGATCATATCATCTTTAATATTCCATTTCTCTATCAGCGTTGAAATTCACATGTGCATGTTTTAATCCAGTTTTTTTAATTCCATTGTTAATTTCTTTGTTTTCCTGCAATGAATGTTTTAACATCTTGTAGGACTGTGACAGTGGTCACCATTTTCACTTTTTGAATTGAAATACATAGTTCCCCTACTATGTCATTAAGTCTTTGTCATTGAGTTTAACCAGTAAATTATTCATAATTTAGATTAAATAAAATGTTAAAATATTATGAATGCAGTATTTCTCATGTAGCTTTCTCTCCTTTTTTATTCATTGCTTCCCAAACAGGTTTAAAGTGTAAGTATAATTACCAATATTTTGCATATGATTTTATGTGATATAAAAAGAAAAAAAAAGAGACAACACTGATAAAGTAGGCAGCCTGCCCTGAACCATGTATTGTCTATTTTGTATTTGTATTTTGTATTTGAACTACTTTTTAGTTCAAATTCCTTTGTGGGTTTGTATATATAGAATTGAGCTAGTTTTAGACAATTGGATACAAGTGGAAGAAATGTGAAAAAGGCAGTTTGCCCTTATAGCCTCCACCCTTTGGGATCTTGATTTTGAGGCAAGAGTTAACAATCAGGATCCAAGAAAGTCAAAAAAGAGCAGCTTACCTCCAATGCAAGAATCACAGGCATTCCTAGGAATTAAAAGGAAATAAAAGCTAACCAAATCTCCCTCCTAAATGTGTACATCTACACAGCCCCTGTAAACTAATGTCAAAAATGTTTTAAATCATTTTTAAATAACTTTTCTTTAAATAGATGGAAGGAAAATTATGTATCTTCTATATGCCTCACGTTATGAGAGATCCATTAAACAACTACCAATTATCAATCACATTTTTTTATAAATATTTTGCCTTCTCCCTTTAATATTATCATTTAACTTAATTTGCAAATTTTTCTACTGAATTCTACCTGTTTTTCAAGGAGTAAATATTTTAAAGAACTAAGGAGAAGGGGTTATACATAAAAGATACTCTGTGGGGATGCTTTTGTAATTTTATCAGTTAATAAGTTCAAATATTTGTGTAAAAATGTTTGAGTTCCTCTGATAACTGGACTTATTATTGAAAGGTAGCCTATTGATAAGTATATGATTTCTAAAATGAGTTTTACAAAACATCCTTACTTTACTGAAGGCGCCAAGCTGAGTGCACCAAGACAGCCCGAATACAATCCGCCCTACCTGCAGCGAAACCCGCAGCACCTGCCCCTGCACCAGTGGCCGCGCCCCCACCGCCCCCGCCACCCCCGCCGCCTCCAGGGGCGCATCTCTATGAAGAAGTGGGGGACAGCACGATGTAAGTAGACCTTTCAGGGGCTTTTAGAAGTGGGTTTTGACGGATGCTGTGTGGTGAGTATTTAATTTCAACTTGATGTGGGAGTACCGTTTACGGCTTGCTTTATTACATTATTTCAAACAGAAAATTGTTAAGATGAGAACCTAAGAAAAGTTAAATTGAAAAGTAATAACCAAAAAACAAACAAAAGATCATTAAAAAAAACTGAGTAACAGGAAAGAGGTATTCAATTTGAGGAGACATTTGCAGATGAATAGCTTGAGTATCATATTTAATTTCTAAACCTTCAGAATCAGGCATTTTCCCCCAAATTAAAAATTAATTCTGAAGATATATTTTCTCATAAAAAATGAGAAAAATAAAGCACAATTATAAAATAGTAATTCCTGATTTGGTATCAAAAGCCAACTCCTATTTGGTAAGAAAAAAACAATTCTGTGGTCTAAAATAATAGACTTTTCTAAGATACTAGTTTAAGATGTTATAAAATAGAATAATTAAAACCTGAATGAAAATAAAGAATTAATATTAAATAACTAACCACTTAGGAATATTCTTTTCATCATATTCCTCTCTAATGAGACTGCTGTCTTATTATATATAACTTAATATTTATAACTCTTGTATATACTCTCATATATAACTTAATATTTCTCTTGCACTATTTGGAATCTCTAAGCAATATTAAATCATCATTTTTGAAAAAGTCTTTTAAATTATTGCTAAAAGACTTCATAGTTTCTATAACGATGCTACCCTCAAACCCTTTCTTTTGGAGATGTTTGTCTATATTTTTTAAAAATTCAAGAGTAACTGTATCATCAACATGAAATGCAGAACAACCAAGGATATTATACAATTTTGAATATGATTAAATTAAATCCAGGAAAATTTTATTAACTGGAATTTGGTGGAATGAGGGACTAAGACACATTATGCTGTGTTATATTTGTAGTATTTACTAGTAGGAATAAAGCGAGCCTCAAAAATTATGAAATTTACCTTTTAATGGGAAAACTGTTTTTAAACATATATATCATATTATAGCTGTATTAATACTATTATACAAGATTATATTGAAAATAGTTTTTAAAATGTTAAAACTGATTTTAATGCTAAAATTGAATTTAAAAAAACTTAATGCCTGGCATGCTACTTCTAGAATAATAATATAATACAGGATTCATGCTTTAAATATTTTTTTTCATTTTTTTTATAAGTTGAAAATGATGGTCTCTTTTTGAATTGTTGGTGAATGTAGGAATTGAGCCAATAAGATTTGATTCTCTTTGATTGTGTTGACCACATTAGCAAAACATGTGTGAACTAAAAAAAGATTTATGTGGAAAGTGGAATGTGTTTTATTTGAAATTAGTGAGGGATATATATTAATATATGTATACTATGACATCACCTGGAATCATATATTTGATGATGATAATTTTCAAATAGCAACACTTAGCGATTATTTTTATTTGGAAAATTGTGGTAGATAGTAGAGGATTTTGCAATTCTAATATGTATTTATTGAAGTGTCAAGTTCTACACATTTAATCATCTGACAAATGTTTAAATTATCTATTCAAAAACCTTTTCAAGGATTCTAAGCATAAATTACTAGAAAATAAGCTATCTCCAAATGAATTATTATCAAATATTTTCTTTAAAAAATCAAAAGTCATTTTGAAAAAAAAAAGCCTTCACAAAATACTTAACAACTTCATGTAGATTCAACAATTACTCTGTAAGAGTCATCATAGTACTTCTATATTCCTTCCAAACAATACTTATGTTTTCTTTATAAATCAGTGTGGAGTAACTTTTCACTTAGGACATAGAAGCAATTCTTAGAATCTCATTTAAAATTTCTGTTTCAGAGTTGAAGTCATCCACGTTTGATAGAAGTGAATTTTACCTGTGTATAGGAGATAGATAGCTAGGTGTAATTTTTTGTGATAAGACAACCAAATAAATGCCATATGATTTTATCTAAAGCATTATTAAAATTATTCATGTGAATAAATACAAAGAAAATATAAGATACATGCATTTTCTTTTTTGGATATGAATATTAAGTGTTTAAAGCAAGTTCCTGTTAATATTTTCATAATCATCTCAATTTAACTATAGTCAAAACTTTTTTTTTTCTATCACATGTTTTCTCTTTCTCACCTGTGGATACATAGGCATAAGTAAGTAAATAATATCATTCTAATACAAGGGTATTAGGGAAAAAAAAGATGCAATAGAATAGATTAACTGCTGTTTTAGACTATATACAGTAATCTTCATCTTTTACTGTACATTTACTTTTAAAAAGAAAGTTATGTCTTCTATACCTCATTCCCTCTTGATATCTTGAAATTGCATGAGTTTAAACAAGTGTTCCCACAGATAGTACCTGTGCCTAGCAAAAGGAGTTTCAAAATTCTCATTTTTTGATCTGTTAAAAATATTTATGGATATTTTTCCATCAAAAATGATGTGGTATCATTGTATAGACAGTTCTTTCCAAGAAAAAGAAAACCAAGAACAGATCTACACAGAAACAACTGCTATATAATGTCAACCCTGATTTTTAAAAACTACTTTTTTAATGTTTCAAAAGTGATTGCTGTTTGTTTAATCCAAGTTGTCTCCACTTTTTGAATTATTCAGGAGGTCCTGACCACCTCTAAGAATTCTCTCTTCCAGTTTGTATTTTTGCCAAATGCCACAATAATAACTTTGGCTTTATATATCATTTTATTATCTCACCTCTCATCCTAATTTTTATTAGGATGTGGCTTTCTGTCAATGTGGCTTTTAATTTTTTTTCAAAAAATTTCCCTTTTATTTCATTTATACTATGTTGGTAAATATTAAATAACGAAAATAAATCTGTTACTCTGAGCTTGAGAGCAAAGTCTAATGACAAACTATTTAAAACCACAAGTCCCCAGTCTTTCTGGGGAAAGGGTCCCAATGCTTTCATTAGAAACACTTATTTGTGTCCTTTGACTTATCCAATTTTATCTCTGATGCATAGCCACTATGACTCAATGACCATGTCTGAGCAAATCTTTCAGTGATATCAAAACTATGTTATATTAGTATATCTTTTCATTAAAGTGAGTCTTGATTGAAATTTGATCCATATCGCGTTCAAAAGAAACACCAGAAGCCCCTCTTCTTATTTGTAATATTTATAGTGTTTTTAAACTAGTAAGCATAAAATTGAGGGGCTCTTTCTGTATCCTCTTGCAAGCTTTATGTCAAATAGGAGAGTACTTTTAGCTCCAGGGCAGAATTACTAAAATGAGAGATAATGGACAGGTACTGAATCAGATACAGCTAAGGATCCTTTCCTCAAAACAGTCAGTTCTGAGCATCCTTAAACAAGGCAAAGGGTATGAAACCACTAGCCAACATGCTGGTCTGCAATTTGGAGAACTGTGATTTATACATGAGAGAACTATGATGTGTGGTCCTGGAAGCTTCACATGGAAACTAAAAAAAGAAAAAAAAAATCAGTGTGCAGATTGACACATTTTTTAAAAAATGAAAATTTCTCATGCTGCTCACAGCTCTCTAGCTTTTCCTGCCCTGCCTTTTTGAGAACAGAAACATCAAAGTAATGGCTTGCTTCAGTAGATTAGTGTTATTTGGCCTTTTATATTTTGAAGTAGTAATGAGAACCATAAAAACATCTTTCTCATAAAAGCTATGTCACAACGTGTTTCCTTACGTTTCATTATCTTCTTTTCTTTCAAGTCTTTTCCTTCTCTACCATTTCCAACAAAGCAGGGAAAATAAATCAATCTCAGAAGACAGGAAACATCAGCACTTTTCTTCCAGTACTGTTGAGGCTCACAGGCAGACTCATGTAGATGGATCTGTTAAGAACAGCTGGCCCAAGTCTGCAAGAGAATTCACACTGATGTCTGATGATGATGACTTATATACCCACAGTACCATTTGCAAGGAATATACAGATCAAAGACCAACAAATTCAGACTTTTTACTAAGAACAGATTTTGTAGAGTCATTTTTATCCAAAATGCAAGCCAAGAATGAGTTTCTGAGGGGACCAAGAGAAAAGATTCAGAGGATGTGGAATCGGCCAATCTGCTTACCTAGACCAATGTGGGAACTTCCCAATAGGTCAGAAACCATAGCTCTAAAGCAAAGGCAAAGCAACAGGCAAGAAGCTGAAAATGAAAGTACTGGAACCAATCCAAACAAAAGAGGTAACAATAGTCCCTTGCTTACAGCTGAAGACACAAATGTAACAGAAAAAGAGGAAATAAGGCAAAGTGAATCACTGATTATACAAGGAACAGAACAGTTGCAATCTCTGTCTTCAGACTCTTCACTTTCCTCTCCTTGGTCTCACCCCTCATTCTCCACTTTGCCAACCGTTTCAAGACCTGTGGAACTTAAATCAGAACCTAATGTTGTTGTTTCTCCTGCTGACTGTTCCTTGGAACTTTCTCCATCAATGCCTTGCATTTTAAATTCTGCACTCCTTAGCAGAGAGACACCCACTTGTATGATGACTTTTGAAGCCAAAAGGGACATTTTCGAAAACCTTCCCCATCCACTAAAAATCTCTCCTCCTCCTCCTGTGCCTCTTATCCTTACTCCTTTTGCTCTTTCCAGTCTTCCTCCTTCCCCTCCTTCTAATCCTCCTCTTGGTCCTCCTCCTCCACTTCTTCCACTATCTGTACCCCCTCCTCCTCCCTCTACTTCTCCTCCACCTTCACTTTCCTCTCTTCCTCCACCATCTCCTCCTCTTCCTTCTTCACTGCCTCTTTCAGCTTCAGCTCCATCCACGAAGTGTGTGTTTACACCAGCTATTAAACACACTGTCAATGTGACACCAGCCAAGGAAATGAAGTCCACTGCGATACAGCTGTCAACATCAACAGTGTGTAATGCAAATTCTCAAAGGGAACCAAAAGGCATCCTCAAGCATATAAAAAACTTAGCAGAACTTGAAAAGTCAGTAGCTAACATGTACAGTCAAATAGAAAACAATAATCCACCAGCACACCTCTTAAAACTTCAAATGAGTTGCCTTTCAGAGACAACAAATATGGAAATGACATCTGAACAAAACCAGGAGAATTTGCACAATATTGTTGAGGGAATTGACAAACAAACTCACAGTCAGTCTACTTCACTGTAATGTTGCTTTTCTGGTTTTAAATGGACAACTCTTTTGTTGACCATAAGCTTCAAGTGGAGGCAAATTTGAACATTAAAGAAGATTCCATTCTTTTACTTGAAACTCAATGCAATGCTGTTTTTTCCTCATTTTTTTAGTTTAAAAGATTATTAATCTCACCATCACTAACTCATATTATAGATTTACCTTAATTTTCTTAACTACGAAGTAGTATTATTTGTCTACATTTATTTAAAAAGTAAGTAATTTCAATCTATTTTTCAATGGGCATATATGGGCATGAAAGTTAGATATCCAACTTAAATCAATGGCTTGTTTATCATGTTATGTTTTACATTTACTTTTTGATCATAGTTTTATATGAGTGTTCCAGGAAAACAGCAGACTGTTACAAGTAAGCTAAAAAATGATATCATATGTTCTGTTATTGCCTTGAAGCCTATGTATTTGGTAAGAAGAAATACTACCAAAGTAAAATGTTACATATCTAGAAATGTAGGAGATGACAGACATTATGGTATTCCAAAATAAATCTCAGGTGCTATAAGATGTAGGCATCTGTTTTCTTATAAGAACACCCTTTACTCTGGCTTGCTTTTATCTTCCTAGTATGCTTATACATTTGATAAATCTTTTACTTTTTTCAATGGCTGTCTTATTCTATTTATTTCTCATTGTGCTTTCTCTTCCCTTCTTTATAATGGAAATAAATCTTGAGTTGCTGACTTCTGTAAGACATTTCATTGTTCCCACAAATGTTTAAAGTGCTCTTTAGTTTTGCTTGTTCACTTTACTATATCATCTCCTTAATTATAATTTTATCATAAGATTCTCCTTCAAAAATAATATTTATCTCCAGTTTAATAAATAAATTCTCATCTGTTTCAGCAAAAGGTTAAGTAAATGCCTACAAAGTTTTATCTAGTGTGAATTTAGTTATTTCATTGTTGAAAATTATATTTCCATTAAGTTTATCAATAGTATAAAACATGCTTATTATGTATTAAAATTTAGAAAAATGCATTATCAGTTTTATTCCTAGTTACTTTTAATTGCTATGGATAAATCATCCAAATTTAGCCTATAGCATGTAAATGAAATATAAAAATTTCAAATAGAAATCAAGCAGAATATATCTGGTGAACTGTCACCAGTTTTATATATGTCTTTCCTCTTTGGTTTAGGCAAAGAAAATAAATTATACTCTAGGTAGAAATTTCGGTAGTTATAGTTGTTCTTACATCTTAGAGCTAAACTTGTTAAATTCTTAAAGGCATCAGCTAAGCTAAGTACCATCTTTCTGTCCTAATGAAAGCTACACTGGACCATGAAGTACTTACTTTGTTTTTTCCATATCACACATGGAATAAATTTTATTTACTGGAAATCCCCACTTTGAATACAAGTGTAATTGTTTATTATACTCTTCAGCTTTAATAGTTTAGAAGATATAAGTCTGCACAGAGGAAAACACGATTCCAAAATATAGGGAAAGTCTTGCTTGATAATTGCCATTGTAAGTATATTAATATAGATTCAGAGCCCTACAATGAATGCATCATTTCATTGGTTTTGTTTGACTCATATTATGTGACATTTCTTCAAGAATTCGATCTGGCATCCCCAATTAACAATACCAAATAAAAAATGTAAAGTTAATTATTTTCATTAGTTCCTCTACTTCAGATTCTTTTCATCCAAATCAAGAGTAATTTTTTTCCTGGGGTTCTTGAACATGATTTTTTTCTCTCTCACTGAAAAACTTCAGTTGGAGTTTTTGTTGGCAGCTGGTCATATGCATGAGAACTTGTGCTATTTGGCGGACTCTGAAAAGGTATTATTGACAACCGTGTAAGCGTTTAATGTGCAAGTGTGTGTGTGTGTGTGTGTGTGTGTGTGTGTGTGTGTGTGTTTATGCTATTTTGTATCAACCTCTTGGAAATGTGAAAGAAATTTCTTGATAATTCCTTAGAATTCTTTGATAATGAAATCTCTAAATAATTACCAAAGAAATATAAGAAATCCAAATAACAATTTTATGTAGGTATGTATAGCCTTATTAAATGGTTACTTTGTCCTTTTTATAATATTTTTATAATTTAAAAATTTTATTAGTATCTTTTTTTGACTGGGAACTCTTTTTTCTTTTTTTTTTAAAAAAGATATCTTTATTGGAGTATAATTGCTTTACAATGGTGTGTTCGTTTCTGCTTTATAACAAAGTGAATCAACTACACATATACATATATCCCCATATCCCCTCCCTATTGCATCTTACACTTTTCAAATGAAATGTCCATTGCCATGTTTTATGTTTAGTCTTTTACTGACACATTATATTTGAGATTCTCTTCATCATAAAAGTCAATTGGAACATCTTCTACATGAGACCTAAAAATATTCTTTGAGTATACAAGCCAAAATATTCTCTCCACAGCTCCTAAGCCCCCATAACCTGACAACCAACCTCTAAAAAAAGAAGGCCCTTTTTTCATTCTGCATTTATTATGATCCAGTTAGTGCACAAGAAATTATTAGGTACCTTATTAAAGACATAAACAGGTTACCATACATTATCCTTATTGTTAAAAGTAAACAGTAATACAAATGATGTAAAATGAAAAACTACACATTGGATATAAACTACATAACAAGACGTATCAATATCATATGAATGGCTTTATAAGGATCAATAGGAAGTCATGTTAATTGAAAGCAGACAGATAACTACACATATTGATTCTGTTGTTTACCTTTTCTGAGTTACTTTTTGCCTTTGAGCTAAGACAAACAATACAAATAACCAAATAAAAAGCAACAAAAAGTTTCAAAAAGTATAGTTCAACAAAAAAGTATAGTTCATCTTTTGATTTTTTAGTTCCTACATTATGGAAAATACTGCTGATGAAAAGAAGCAAGTTAAATATCCTAGAAAATAAAATATAGGTTTTATTGGATATTTTATATTACATATGTGATTCAGTAGTCATTATTAAAACCTAAGTATGAGCTCTCAACTCTACATATCTCTAAAAGATACAAATTGAGTAAAAGCTGAAAATGTCTAAACTTCTAAATGCTTTAGGATTATCATTCCTCTACTGGCAGAACCATATAATATAAGCACCCTGCAACACCTCCAGTGGATGCCTGAAACCTCGGATAGTACCAAACCCTATATATACTTTTCTGTCCTATACTAATGGGTGGGTAGTGTATATAGCATGGATATACTGGAAAAAGGGCCTACTCATATCCTGGGAGGGACAGAGAAGGATGGTGTGAGGTTTCATAATACTACTCAGATTGGAGTGCAATTTAAAACTTACAAATTTTTTATTTCCAGAACTTTCCACTTAATGTTTTTGGACCATGGTTGACTGCAGGTAGCAGAGAGAGATACCACAGATAAGGCAGGACTATTGTATAAATTGCTGATAGCAATATATATGTATAAGCATTATATTACCATTATTTCCAGCCATTTCAATCAACGCCTTAACCACTTAAGATGCATTCAAATAAGCAGACTTATTTTTCAAAGTCCTTGAAATATTTTAAATAAATTTTCTACAGATTGTTTTGCTGAACTTTAGAAAGTCTTCATAATAAATCTTCATTGCAGTTGTTTATTAATTTCATATAGCATAGTCAACAGCACCAGTTTTATACTATAGGTCAAGTGTTTAATGAATAATAAATGAAAAATCTTCATAATTAATGACATTCAACATTGAAAAAATTCCATGCTTTTTTCCCTCTCAAGTACAGTCAGATGTTTCACTTACTTGTCCATTTAACTTTATAAATCTTTAGGTAATATTGAATGTTTGGCTATTATATCTCTAAAAACTTTTTTACTTCATGTTTAATAATGTAATTGACCTTTAAAGGCCAGTTAATATTTTGCATTTATTATTTTTAGAATAAATGGACACAGACAAAAAAATCTTACAAACATTTGGAAGAATATATTCTAGTCATGGAGATACTTTTTTTTGTCCTGTACCAATATGTTTTTCACGTATGAAGCATATCTTTTCCCCAAATGAGTATCTTACGTGTATCAAGACTTGTTTAGGACAGACATGATGTAGAATATTTTTAATACAACTGATCATAACAGAGTCAAAGTATGTCAAAGTATGTTATTATACACCATTGAGATAAAATAGATTGTGAATAGTTTGGTGTTCATATGGAATGAGGGTCTGGTGTGATAATTATTTTTAATAATGCAGGCATGAAACCTTGATTCTCCTGTCTTGATACTGCCACAAAATATATTTCTCACTGAGACAGCATTTTAGAAAAATTTACTTTCTCAGTTTTTCTCTGATTTTCTTAAGTTACCCTTATCTATAATTCTATTCAATCTGAAAATCCAAGATGTTTAATACTGATTTCTTCGTTTCTGCCTTGCAGGAGAGGTTATACATCAGAGGTAAGGGCTTTATGGTGTTATGTTACATTATAAGCTTATTAGGACAATATTTATGTTATAGGCAGGACTGATTTACATTCTTTCAAAATGAGGGTATTTTCATTTAACAAAACATAAGTATGCTTTGCTATTTATTTTCTTGTATATTTGTTGCTTCATTGTTTTGGGGTTTTAGGTCTATTATTCAATGGGTGAATAAAGATCAACTGCTGACCTTTTCAAAGATAAATTTATTTTTTACTGAATTATTATCTCTCAATATTGTGACATTCCCCCAAATTTATTTTTCTAAGGCTATAAATCTAATCTAGAAACTGTTTCTAATTTAGATACTTTTTTAAAAAAATCAGTCCAAGGCTCATTCCTACCATGTTTGAGCTTGAGCTTTTGAAGAGTTAAAAACAAGTCAGACTATTAGAAAGCTGTGGCTTTTCTCTGTGTTAATTTGACTCTCAGTCCACAGAGAAGATACTGGTATTTGGTGAATAATACTGTAAGTGGTGCTATCAGTGAATCGCTGAGAAGTTAGTATGGTTTGGCATACAGCTCTTCAGTTAAGAGAATGAAATAAGCATATGACCTAATTGGCTAACAGTTTAGAATTCATACGTTCTAGGTTTTTTGGAAATCAAAATGAATGCATTTAAGAAAAACTGATTTTCAGGAATAATTATAACAGCTAACAGATTGAATCAGAATATCTCTAACTTCAACTTCCTACCCCTTTAAGTTAATACCTTAACTGCACTAACTCATTAACATCTGTATCATGGAAAATCTATCCCTTCAGTCAAATAGTTGTTCTGTTGGCCATTTCAAACAGTTGGTTCATTGGTAGGATTATCTCCCTGAACTTCTCTGTCCGCTTTCCCAGTGCTTACTTTAAGATTTATGTTGTATAACTATTCCCCTCAAGAGTTGAGAAGCCAAAATTTGATTGTGTATCTTGTTTTCATCTGGTTAAAGTATAAATTATCATGAAACAGATCAATAGAGACTGTGTTTTTTGAAAAATATGGGTGAAATAGGGGGCAGTGGGAAATGATCTCTGCAAAAACTGAGGAAGGACAATTTCTTTAATCACAAAAGAATTTCTGAAAACGTGCTTAATGCTTGAGTTCAAGCAATCCACATTTTGGTAAAAAGAAAAATGGGGAGCATGTCTTCAATATAATGATGAATATATTACAACCATATCATTATTTTCTGTGCCCTACCCTTCTTCCTGATTATGTATATATAATATGATTATATATAATATGACCGGGGAGAAAAAAAGAGGGGCAATTTAAAACAAGGTTAAATTTGCTAAAAAGAATTGTGTGATACTTAAAGTGCTTCAGAACCATAAATGACTCTTTGTACTATGAAGCTTAAACCAAAAAATTACTTATAGATTTTTATTAAGGTGATTAGCTTTGATGTTAATTAAAACAATGATGAAATTAAAGCACATTAATTAATTATGTTCTAACATTAATAGTCAGAGTATTATTTAATGCTGTTAGTAGCTATCACATGAATAATAAATCATATCCCAAGGTAACCAGTTTTAAGCTGTGGCCTTTTTTTCTCTTTTCAATGATAATCTACTTTTTCCACCTGAATTATTTTCTAAACCTTTTTCTATTTTACTTTCCTTTGGCAGCAACAACAACTGCTGAGGCCTTCTCTCCTTAAACCAGAGGTATCAATTTTCTTTTTCTTTTCAACCTTCACTGAGTCTTAACAATACTTTTTGTGACTTTGAGGCCTGTCTAACATGTGGGCAGAGTGGGTGACTGCCAGTATGGCATAATTTTACAAGGAAGAGAAGACGTGGTTTTAAATTAAAATAAGCAAATAAACAAGCAAATCACCTCTCTGCTGTTTTCTGGTGAATGAAATTCCAAATTTTTAGCTTCATTCTCTGCGAATTAGATAAATAAGACCTTTGTTCCTATTAAAAACAATCATTAAATGAAGCAAGTCATGAACCTGATCTGTCAGTTATCTTAGTGAATCTAGATTCATCAGAACTGTTCTTGAGATCAGATTTAGGTTAGGCAAAGTCTGAAGAAAGAACGCTGACATCTGTGCTGAAATAACAAAGGTAGAAATTGGGTTGTGATAAACAGACTTTGATCATTGAAATGTGATTCAAAATACTGCCTTTGGGCACATGTCTATTTTAAGATGCTTATGACATTTTCTTCTGCAAGAAGAAAAAAGATATTTGGAGTTATATAATGCATATCATTTTTATTTATTATTCGTATGCACTTCCTAAATAAAAAACATATATATTAAAGTTAATTTTAAATATCTCCTTACTTTGGAAAATTTAGTAATTTCTAAGCTCCACTTTAAAAAATAATTTCTTTATTCCTATTTCTCAACAACAGAATCTTAACTTTGCCAAAGACAGGCATTTTGTGGTTAGAATTTACTCCCCCAAATCATCGGGAGGTTGAGTGACAGGAATATTCAACTTTTATACATTTTATCAAAAATTTCCATGGAGACTTCTCCATAAACTGTTGAATCTGATAACTCAGAGTTAAAATCCAAATGCCAGTTACTGGATGCAAGGCCTTAGGCAAGCTATGTATCCTCCTAAGCATCAATTTCATCTTTTATAGAATGTTGGCAGTAATATTTGATATGTAAGCTCCTAGCTCAGCAACTGGAACATAGTGGGAAGAAATTCAGTAAATGGTAGTTATTTTTCTTGTTTTGTTTGCATCAGTATAAATTTTTATACTTTGGTCAATAAGAAACTAGGTTAATTCTATGTGTGTGTGGTCAGCAAAAATGAATTTTTAAAATAACATTAAGCATTTGATCTGCCCATAAAAGCACCTTTTAGTAAGCTACTTAGCATGATTTTCTAAACTCTAGGATTTACCTGCTAAGTGGATGGCAACAGGTACTGTGTGGAACAGCAAAAAAGGCCAATATTACACTCTTTTTTAGGGCTGACTTAAGGAGCTTAATGGTCACCAAGTCCTTCCTCCAAGACCAACCCTTCAGAGTATTCCCTTCTACTAGCTCCTGTCTCTCCCTACAGACTATAGAGTGACAGATTACATCTATGATTGAGTTTCCTGGGCTCTTTCCCAGTTGCTCTGTCCTTCTATTGTATTTTTTAAAGTCATATTTGATGCCAGATATAATATTGTAGCTAGCAAGAGCTGAGTTTCATTTACTGTTCAGAGAAAAAGAAAAAGTACGTGTCTGTAAAGAAAATTGATTCTTTTAAAATCTGAAATCCATTCAGTCGCATTATGGTTCCATAAATATTTTTCATTATTGCTAAAAGTTCTTAGAATTCAACTTCAAAACCTTTGGGTTTTTTTTTAATTGTTGTAAGAACACATAACTTGAGATCTTTCTTAGATTTTTAAGTTCACAATACTGTATTGTTAGCTATAAGCAGAATGCTGCACAGCAATCTCTAAACATTTTCATCTTGCTTAATTCAAACTTTAGACCTGTTACATAGCAACTGCACATTTCCCCCTCTCCCCATCACCTGGCAACCATCATTTTACTTTCTGCTTCTCTGAGATTGACTATTTTAGATACCACATGTAAGTGAAATCATGCAGCATTTGCCCTTCTGTGACTGGCTTATTTCACTTAGCACAGTGTTCTCAAGGTTCATCCAAGTGGTAGCATATAGCAAGAGTTCCTTCTTTTTTTTTTTTGAAGGCTGAATAATACTCCATTATGTACCACATTTTCTTTATACATTCTTCCATTCATGGACATTTAGGTTTCAACTTCAAAATCACTTGGCAGTCTTTGCTCAGTCTCCTTATGTATTAGATAAAACATGCATTGGTCAAGTAGTTAAGTATTACTTCTGAGACCTATTTGCTTCATTTAAACCAGTATAATTACGTTGGGTTTTGGATGCCTCAGAAGTCTAAGCCTACCAATATGAGACGTGTATTTTTTAAATACATGTTTTTAAAACGTGTATTTTTACAATTTTTTAAATTTGTATTTTTTAAATACACGTTTTAAAAACGTGTATTTTTAAAATTTGAATAAGTCAAATTTAGACTTTAACTTTGTCCCAATTTCTTATTGGTCTGAATTGGCTTCCTACAATAAATTTTCCTATACTAAACAGTTTTATTGGAAATAAAACTGCAGACATAAAATCATATAGTGCAGCAAAATGAATTTTTACAGCGTGCTCATGCCCTACTAGTTCTCCAGTAGCCCCTCCATGTTAACACTCAGATATTATTTCTCCTTTCCCTAACCACTCACCTAGCTTTTTTCACAAGATAAATATTTAATACATATATTTAATTTCAGCTTTATCAAGGTATAAGTGACAAATTAAATTGTAAGATAATTCAAGTGTCCATTGTGGTAATTTGACATATGTATACACTGTGAAAAGACTAACACATCCTTCCTCACATTTTTTTTTTAATTTTTATTTTTTTGGTGAGAATATTTAAGTTGTACGCTTTTAGCAAATTTCAGTCATACAGTACAGTGTTACCAACTGTAGTCACCATGTTTTATATTAGACGCTCAGACCTTGTTCATCTTATAGCTGAAAATTTGGACACTTTCACTAACCTCTCCCTATTTCCTCTACTCAGCAACCACTTTTCTACTGTTTCTATGAGTTTGGCTTTTAATTTGTTTTTTATTTTCAGATTCCACATATAAGTAATACCATACAGTATTTGTATCTCTCTGTCTGGCTTGTCTCACTTAGCATAATGCCCTAAAGGTTCATTTCATGTTGTCATCACAAATGGCATGAGTTCCTTCTAAATATAGCCATTTATTGCTCAGTAGTAGCAATATTGTAGCCAATGAGGTTTTTCCAAAGTGTGATTACTGCCAATTGAAAACTTTTTACCTGGCTTCTAACACCCAGATTGGTTTGTCTGTTTTTGAAGTTTATATAAATAGAATAATATAGAATCATGTTTCATTTTGTACCTGACTTCCTTTGCTCATCATTCTGTTGGGGAGATTCATCTCTGCTATGTGATGTAGTAGTGTATTCCTTTGCAGTTAATTCACAAAATATTTGTAACCGCAAATGCATCAGAGAGTACATTTAGTAGAGGAATTGCAAACTTATAAAAATATAAGGAAGTGATGTAAATGAACAGAGTTTATTCGATGTAAAAAAAAAAAAAGAGCAGATGGGGCATCCTATTGTGACTGGGGGTGTAGATGTATAGTCTGGTTGAGAATACAGCAGTAACCAGGAGAAAATATGATTGCTTTAAGGAGTAGTACCACCAACTAAATTCATGACATGTAAAAATATGAGCCCAGTGTTGCCATCTTTTTATTTTTTGAGAGAAATCAAAACTCAGATCTTTAATAGCATTTTCTGATTAGCATTTGGGCAACTAATCACTTTTTTAAAATGATATTTGCCAAACAAAGCACAAGTGACGTCTATTGTCCATTTCCATCATGCAGGCTGTGAATTTCCACACTTTTTAAATGATATATTTATCACAGAGGACTTTTTTTCCTAACTAATACTATACCTGGATCAACAAAATAGTTCTTATAAATAGTAGATGATCTTAGAAATAAGTATCCACTGGTTTTGCTATGTATACCTATACGTTTTCCTTCTTCCCTTTTCTTCATTGCAAATTAATTTGGTTAAACCTTGGCAGTTCAATTTATTTAAACGTTAAAATAGAGTTAAAGAGGAAAATACAGTGAAATTGAATTTAATAGTTATTTAAAGCTAGTTCTATATGTATGTCTCAGGAAAAATATCTTTCCATAAGTGTAGAGTGACAAAAATCAATATTGTCTGGAATTTAGAACTGGAAACCTTGAAAGGGCCTATTGTCTGAAAAATTTCTTAAAAAAAAAATTAAATTCAGAATTAGTATGTTTTAAAATGTAAATATCCTTGGGCTATATCGCATATTAGCACATTTTTTATTAATGTATAAATGATTATTCTCAGATCCTTTCATAAGAATAGCATTTGATGAATGGGAGAGCTCTAGATACTAGAAAATTGTTATCAGGATGATGAAACAGTGCTGAAGATAATGTTATAATTTTCTTCAAGGCTAAAGTCTATTAGTAATGTGTTAAATAGATTGAAATATTAACTGTCTATTGATAGTTTTAAAAATTATCTAAGAACAAATGATACACTTATCTGTTATCTTTAACAGGTTTATCATTAGACAAAATTTACTTTCCCCCTCCTCAGTCCTAATAGCATAACTTAATTTTGTGTAAAAGAGTTACAGCCATATATATATATATATATTTGAATATGTTTAACATTTGTAATTAAAGTTATTTTGACAGCAGTGTTTTGAGTCATCGAATACCAGGTCTGGAAATCTGACATTGAGCTGAAATGTGATAAGAATTTATTTTCAAATGCGATTTCTCTTTTTGAATAATAGGAGTTATCCATGGAGTCTGGAATTGATCCTGGCCAGGAATATGGACAAGATTATTACAGTTATGAGCATGGGTACATCTTCAGATTTTTTATCCAGTATCTTAATATTTTATGAATAATAAGGTGTTATTAAATGATTATTATTACTAGCATTTTTATGAGTGTCATTTCATCAGTTTCATTTTTGAAAATGAGTTATGTATCTAGTTTTAGCTTCAATCAAGTTTGACCATGTTTCTATATTGAATTCTGTTTTGATGTTTATATTGATATTGGCTACGACTTGAAAAATGCAATAAAATTATTCAAATTATTTAAATGAGAAATAGAAGTCAAACATATTTGCTCAATTCCTGAATTCACCATTTCTTTCATATGAGATATTTAACATTTTATCTAACCAGTCACCCTCAAGATTTGCCCAAGAGAAACGAAGAAAACATACTTTAGAATCCGGTAATAAGCATTTCGAAAGTCAGTTCTACACACATAAGTTAACTGCTTTCTAAAAACATACAGTAGAGGAAAATAAAGACCATTACAGATCACATTTGAAGCAAATTTTTACTATAAACTTAGAGAATTTATGTTTTGAATAAGCTATCATACTTTCAGAAAGAACCAATTTGGTGCCCTAAACTCTTCAGTTAGTCAAGGGAAAATATTCCTTTCTCTTTAGTCTCTCCTAAAACTTAAATCTGAAATAACTCTTTTTCTTGTTATTCCAGGGTACCATTATGGCAAAAGTCATTGGTCATCAGGTTGTAGTTCTTTCTCTATGATTTTGTAACTAGTTTACAAGGAGCCCAACAGGTGCTGTATAAATATCTGTTGATTGAATGATGAAGAAAAAGAAGAAAACAGAGATCAGTCGTGGTTACACAGATCAAATGAAAAACTGCTTAAAGTTGTAAGTTTCTGTTACAGGTATGAAATGCCTCAATATGGAAGTCGCCGTCGTTTGTTACCACCAACTGGACAAGAGGAATATGGTGAGGTGGTTGGCGAAGCTGAGGAGGAATATGAGGAGGAGGAGGTAATTACTGTAAATTTTTAATGGAATATTAATATTTCAAGAATAATATTTTTTAGCCCTATTTGAATAGCAGGCTACAAAACATTTCAAAATTTCAGAAATACTATTCACTTAGTAGTTGATTTCCATAGAACAATTTAATAACGCTAACCCTTCCATTGCCTTGTCTACAGAAAGAAATTTTTTATATAAGTTTATTTATTTCTATAAAACATTAAACACTTGGAATAAAGCCACAATAAAATTTATATTTTATAAAATCCTAAATGTTATTCCATAAAGATATTATAAATCAGATGTTAAAAAGTATTTTGCAAAGCAAAATGCTCCCACATTGTCTAGCAAACCTAAAAATTATGAAAAGTACAATATCTTTTAATTATAAGAGAAAAATAAAACCACCAGTATTCTTAATGGAATTACATCATTTAAGTTTAAATTACCATAATTTCATCTATATCAAATTCTTATACTTTGCCTGAAATATTTATTTGGAATACTTATCCAGAAATTTTAAAGAAAAAAGTTTTAATGTCACTGTACTTTTACCCTGTTCAAAAGTTTAAAAATAGATTTTACATTAGCTATTCAGATAAGCTATCATAATTTCCTGATTGCTTAAAATTTTGTTAAAGCAAATACATAAAACTATTAATCAAAGTCTAGGGATGGGAGAGGGAAGAGGTAATGATTAATTTCTTTCTTTCTCCTTTGATCTAAGGTGCAAAATAAATTTTGAATAAGAAAATGAGAAAGTATTAAATTTTGGTATTATAAGGTATAAGCTAAAATAAAATAATTTACATTTCCTTGAACACCTCCTGCCTATATGCAGTGGGGATAAACAGTAGGGAATTGTATGATTGTTCTATGAAACCAGTTTTGTAACTTGCATGAAGCTGTCAGCCTGCAGATTCACTCTTGCTTAACTTGTGTGAGACATGGTCACATAATAACCATTCCCCAGCTGACACTTCAATTGCATTTTCGTGATTTTCAGGAAAAGGCAAAGAAAGTTAAACCAAAAGTTGAAATTAGAGAGCCTAGTGAGGAGGAAGTAGTTGTCACTATTGAAAAGCCACCAGCAGCTGAGCCAACATATACGACGTGGAAGAGAGCCAGGATATTCCCCATGATTTTTAAGAAAGTTAGAGGACTAGCTGATAGAAGAGGCATCATTGACCTTGAAGATGAAGAGTGGCAGAGACGCCTTGAGGCAGAAGATAAAGATTATTTGAAACTAACACTGGACCAAGAGGAAGCTACAGAAAGCACGGTAGAGTCAGAGGAGGAATCCTCAAGCGACTATACTGAATACAGTGAAGAGGAATCCGAGTTCAGCGAGTCTGAGACGACAGAAGAGTCTGAGACAGAGACACCCTCTGAGGAGGAAGAAAGTTCTACCCCTGAATCAGAAGAATCGGAATCCACGGAGTCAGAAGGAGAAAAGGCAAGGAAGAACATTTTTCTTGCAAGAAGAAGGCCCATTGCTGAAGAGGTCCAGAAAGTCAAAGATAGAAAAGAGGAGCTACCTGAAGAGCCAGAAGAACGGAACGTGGAAGAAGAGGAGGAACGCCCAGCAGAAGAACAGGAAAGTGAGCTGGCCCCTGTGGAAGAGCCCATGGACCTCGAATCTCAAGACATCACTGAGGAGGGCAGTGCAGAATCAGCTTCAGTGGAAGGAGGTGTGGAAAGTGAGGAGGAGTCAGAATCGGGTATGAGTAGCAGTAGTAGTGAAAGTCAGTCTGGAGGTCCCTGGGGCTTTCAGGTGCCAGAGTATGACCCAAGCAAGCAGGCAAACCAAAAGAAGCCTCCAGGAGCAAGCTCAGAAGGTTACAACACAGCACTTTAAAAGAGATCACAGTAGGTGAAAGTTTTGCAGTGATGAGTGCTCTTGTGTGCAGTGCCTTCTGTGTGTTCTCTGAAATGACACTTGAAGGGGAGGAAATTGATCATAATTCTTAAGATTTAGAAGCATGCCAGAGAAGTGAATATATATGCTATCCAAACAGATTTATATATCAGAATATATTAGGGTAAATCTGACTGATCTTTCCTATATTAGTAATTCAGAAGACAATCAGTTACTCAGTATTTAATATTTCATAGTGTGATTTCTGTTAATACAGTGTGGCATTATGTATTGCCAGTAATGCTCTGACTACTGGAATGGACTATATGAATATATATATATATATATATATATATATATATAGTGGTTTTGTATCATCTTAAATCCTTAGGACAATATGTAACAAATAAGATCTCTACAAGACTACTTTTGCATATATGTACATTTCAAATGGCAAACATATTATCAAAAATATCATGAACATGTTCAATTAGTTTTATAGCTGGCAGTTTCAAATATTAGAAGTTAAATGATATAAATTTAAAAAAATAAAAGTTATTACCATTTCCCTTCTGTTGTGGATAGGAATTAAAGTAGATTTAGAAAAAAATTGAATTGTAACAGTTATAAATTTTTTTTCTGGGTAACATAATAATTTTGAACTATATATCTGGAAATCCAAAATCATGGCTTACTTAGTGCAACATGTTGGTACTTTACATATCCCAAAAATGGCAGTACTATTTTAAGAATAACCAAGGAGTTTTTCACCTCTGCACCTTGTCATTTCTAATGTGGATTGGTAAAAAGAAAAATAAATTTGTGAAAATTTCCATTGTGTTCCAGTTGCTTACTAAAGGAAAATTTACAATCATTAGTTTTCTGTTTTGTGTATTACAAAATAAATTGTGCAGGATGGGAAGATATTTTCTTTTAAGTTAACATATATTTAAAAGGATGATCCAGAAAACCAGGACACTTCAAGTGAATAAATGCATTAAATTATACAAAAAGTTTGGCTAATAATGGAGGATTAATTAAGAATTACAATATTGTGGGTTTAAAAAATCTTTAAAATATTGGGAATGGAAGTATTAGCATGAACAGAATATACTAATAATGCTGGGTTTTCCTTTCAATTTAACTTTCCTGAAAAGTATAGCAACTGTCAAAGAACGGATCAGATTCTTAAATATAACCAGTATACATTTTTTTTTATAGTATAGCAGTAATTTGATCTAAAATAATACAAGTACTTCCTGAAATGTCTACTTTCCAATCTAGCAACTGTTTTCAGAAGTTATTAAGCTCTCAAACCAATGAAGAATTTGTGGAAGAGAAACTGATGTTAATAAAAAGGTTCTTCCCTCTACCTCTTGGGTTGTTACTTTTGATAGCTTTCTGTTAAAGGTTTTGAATTTTGCAGGCATTGTAATCTTTACCCTTTTAATTCCTTTGATAATGATTCATGCTTTTTTATTTTTTGACAGTGGGCAAGAAAAAGAATGATAAAGTTAGTTGTTGATCGAGAGTATGAAAGTAGCTCAGCTGGAGAAGACAGTGCTCCTGAATGTCAGAGAAACCGTCTTCACAATCCCAATATCCACAGTAATATCAATGGCAATATATACATTGCACAGAATGGCTCTGTAGTGAGAACCCGCCGTGCCTGCCTCACCGATAACTTAAAAGTTACTTCCCCTGTTCAATTGGGGAGGCACTTTAAGAAACTAGACAAGTTGGCAGTGACACATGAAGAGAATGTCCCCTTGAACACATTATCAAAGGGGCCATTTTCTACTGAGAAAATGAACACAAGACCAACTCTGGTTACATTTGCCCCTTACCATGTGGGGACTGACAGTACAACAGTGAAGCCTTTGGGGAACAGGCTGAAAAGCACAGTTGAACAGGAGTCCATGGTTGACAGTAAGAACATCAAGGAGGTTCTGGACTTCCATAGTGACCACACGCAGTCAGATGACGAGGAGCTTTGGATGGGTCCCTGGAACAACCTCCATATACCAATGACAAAACTGTGACTGATTTTTTATTTTTAAGTTATTTTAATTTTTACTTCAGTTTTTAATAAACTGCCCTTTTTATTGTCACTGAGAAAACAATGTATGCGATTTATATCATGCACACAAGCTAAATCTTTGAACAGTAGGCTTTAAAGTTTAAAAAGAGACAGATTTACACTCACATTTGTATCAACTAATTGTTCTTCCCAAATATGTTTTTGGACAGACTCTCAATTCACTATATAACATCATTTAAACATTTGGCTGTTTTTGGGGGCCTTGAAATGTTTTTCATTTTAATAAAGAAATAATTTACTAAATAATCATTTATAATCGTTTATATTTTGTTGATTAACATAGATGACTTTTCATCTCTAGCTTCACAGAACTTGTTTTGGTGCATGTAATTTTACTCTTCATAAAAAATTTATATTAGAGGATTTTACAGGTAACGGTTTTATACAGTTGCTGTCTATACCATCCTGATTTTTTAAATGAAAGACTGAATTACAAAGTGATAGTTAATGTGGGGATCTTCTGTAAATTATGTAGAATCATGGGCCTATTTTCCTTATTGTCCAATAGAAAGTTTTTCAAATTTTTCATATGTATATGAAGTCTTATAATTTTTCATATGTACTTGAAGTCTTGTAAATATCATTTACAATTTTCCCTGGTGTGCGCCCCACACTCTGTAAGCACTCTAACCATACCAATCATAATAGGCAATTTAGTGTAGCCATTTGAAGTTAAATAATTATTTGGAGCATCAGAGCAAAAGCTTCCTGAGGCAAGAAAGGGTCAAATAGGCAGTAATGCATCTAGAGCCACAATTTCAGTATGGAAGGTATAGTAAGATCAGAGAAGTCTCACATTAATGCCACCGAACATGAATATTTTATTAACTCAGTATAAAGGAATTTGGCAGGGTCAAGAATTTATATAATATGTGAAATGCCAATAAAGGCTGTAAATTCATAGCTTCAAACATATTATAGTATTTCACCTTTCCCAGCTCCAGTTTATTCATAAAATATTTAATGCACATATTTATGTGCACAAAATGCAGACCAGAAAATGATCGCCTGGGTCCATCCATTTTTTTAATCAAAGAACACAGTCTTGATTTTTCACCATTGAACAAAGCACAGTGTTTCACCATTAACAGAAATGAAAACAAAATATCCTTTCAGAAAAAAATCCCCCAAACTTACCTTATGTGTTGCATTCTCTCCAGATATAAAAAGGATGAAGCAATATAATTTAAAAGAATTCAGAATTTATTATGGCTTAGTATTTTATAGATGTAGCTCACCTCAAATTTTGCACAGTATTGACCAAGTTCAGATTTCAATAAAATTCTCTCATGCACGCTTATTGTATGGTTGAAAGATTGAATAATGTGTTACTATTTCCCTCCTACACAGTTCATATTTTAAAACTTGTTTATTATAATGCTATTTCCTTATTTCCAAAGTGAACAAATTGTATGTAACTTACATGAGTAGTATGTTTTAATTTCAAATTTCAAAAAGTATTTGAGATCGAATACAGTAACATCTCATTTATCTGACATTATTGGAAATTAATGCATTCTTCACTCTTGCCAGAAAAACTATCAGCATTAACTGGGAGCTTATTAGAAATGTAGAATATTGCCCACACCCCCAGGTCTGCTTAACAAGAATCCATGTTCTCACAAGATCCCAAGGTGGTTTCTATGCATATAAACTTTTGAGAAGTAATTACCATTAATACCATTGAACTCCAGGGCTTACTCCTTGAAACACCAAAGCAATTGTTTTTAGTTTAAAATATTTTGGATAGAAGTTAAGCATATTGTGTTTTCCTACGTGCTCAATCAGAAATCACTAAATATAAGTTAATAATTTCCTGATGTCCCAGGGTCATCTCAATTAGCATCCTGGTATTCTTTCTGCATATAGATTATGTTGGTTTTTTTTTTTCTTTCTCCAATTTCATGCTGTGATATTTAACTAATTTTGTCACTGCCTCTCTCTAAAATTCATCTTCCAGTT
The DNA here is from genome assembly GCF_000442215.2 of Lipotes vexillifer. Taxonomy (NCBI): domain Eukaryota; kingdom Metazoa; phylum Chordata; class Mammalia; order Artiodactyla; family Lipotidae; genus Lipotes; species Lipotes vexillifer. The sequence continues at coordinate 320,272 of NW_006798376.1, forward strand.
TACTTTGAATCTTCTGGTGAGAAAGTTTGTGTCTTTCTTTGTTTTGCTTGTTATTGAAAAATCATTAAAACCTAAGATAGGGATAAGGTATGTGGATTCAAGCAGAAGTCTTGTGATACTAAGAAGCTTTTCAGGGTCACTATTGGGATCTGAGCACTGTTCTTGAAATCTGAAAGTTGGCAGAAGACTAATACCCTGATATATGAGATGTCGCTGTATTTTAATGTTCAGTTTTTAAAAGGAAATATGCAAAATATTTCCAGCTACTTAGCAGACATATTTCAGCCATTTCAAGTTGACCATTTCAGTAAAAACAATCATGAAGTTAATATGTCCCTAAGTTAGTGGACATACCTAAAGATAAGCAGTATTTACATAGAGTAACCAAATCAAATATTTGCTCAGTATATTTTGAGGTAAAGTATACATTGCAGCAAAAGCATTACCGACTAACAGCATAAATCTGGACTGACTGAATAGTAACTTCGATAGGATTTTATTCTATAAAACTCTGACTCAGGATTAAAGTTGTGGAATCCAGGGGAGACATTCAAGTATGTTTAAGAATACTTCATGTAAATGACGTTTCTATGTAAATGTTTATAAAGAAAGTGGTGGTTATTTTTCCTAGATGGGTATAGCAATTTTTTGTGGTGGTTCTTAATCAGCACCAGCTTTCAATCAGTCAGAAGAAACAGCAGATCTTGGCTGGTTAAGATGAGAACAGACTGATAGGACTATAATATTGCTAAACCTGTTGATTTTAAGAGAAGGCCTTGTTGGCATGAAGGGCAAGGCAAGGAAAATGAAAAAATAGATTCGAGGTGATACAGGACATTTGTGACTCAAAGATCATGAAATCACAGAGGCTAATCTCTCTCTCAACTTCTCTTTTTCATTAGGTACAAACTGTGAGAGTTGTCATAGAATGATAACTGTAGGCTGGCCAGAAGCATCTTTTTAAATCCAGAAAAGAAAAAGTTTGCCCTGAATTTTGTATGTGATATGGCATTCATGTTATTAAATCACGTTGTTAACAGGAGTGTTAAAACATGTTATTTATGCTAAGTGGTTCTTCCAAGTGGGATATGGTAGCTACTATTAAAATATTGTTAATTATATTTATGTATCATAGAGCCAGAAAACATTGAATATTGATTCTTGAGGGAAGGCATTTTCTTTCTTTTACTTCATGAGCCTTACTTTTTCTCTTGCTCTGCTTCACTTTCTGCACTTTCTGCCATGAGTGGGGCTTATATACCACTTGAATTAATTAGTAAAATAGGCAGAAAGTTCTAATAATCCATTCTCAGGGCAGATGCCCACTTGTGCCTGAAAATAACATAGCGATAAGGCTGAGAGATAGGTTCAAAATTATACTGAGGACCTCTACTTTTAATTGATAGTTTCTTCCTCTACTCAAATGATAACATGGATTCTTTTGCTCTATTTTTTTCTTCTCTTGTTTTTGCATTTATTGACTTTGATCTTTATAATAACAATCTTTACTTTTTAGATTGGTATTTTTTCATTGCAATCTACTTTATATTTATGATAAGTTAAGCACATATATGGAAGGCTTGAACAATGTCTATAGTTTGAAAAATTATCAACACATTCACTGCTCTCCCAGTTTCTTTTATCCAAACACGTTTTTTTAAACAAATATTATGTTTCTGTATGTAAGATATGAATTAAAAATTTAAGTTAAAAATGCATTGTTACTCACTACACAATGTTTCAAAAATAAATTTCCATTTGAAATAAATGGCCTCTCATTATTCTGTCAGGTGGGGATAAACATCAGTAACGATTTTCCTATTTACATGTCTAGTATTTCAGTTTGATAACACAAAGAAAATCCTGCTCTTCAAACTCGTCTTTGAACAATGTGGAGAAAGGATGTGTATTTTAAAACTGTCATCCTTTCTGATACATTTCATTCATGTATACGTGTTACCAAGTTTTAAGAAGAGTGGGACACTGTGTTTTCTAACATTCCACCTATCCAGTTTTAAAACAATTTTTATAATCACATAAACACTAAGATGTTAATATATAATCCGTCAGCATGTCCATAGAAATGCTAAATGACAGCATAAATATATCAAGAAGTATAGTCAATATGAAGTTACATTATGCCTTTTTACATGATTGAGTCGGGTGTTTCAGATTCATAATTTGTGTATATCTTTATCTATTATTCATCCACCTATCTAGCTATGCTCATATTTCCCTGGATTCATGCAGCTTACCTTAGCTTTATAATGCAGCTGATGATATAATAACTGAAATCGTCTTTTTTTTTTTTTTTTTTTTTTTTTTTT
>NW_006798376.1:322608-337795 GCF_000442215.2 Lipotes vexillifer
CGTTGTGGAGCACAGGCTCCGGACACGCAGGCTCAGCGACCATGGCTCATGGGCCCAGCCACTCCGCGGCATGTGGGATCTTCCCGGACTGGGGCACGAACCCGTGTCCCCTGCATCGGCAAGCGGACTCTCAACCACTGCACCACCAAGGAAGCCCACTGCAACTACTATTATTAATCAGATGACAAAACCTATGGAAGTCAAGACTTCTTTTTCCTTTGAGAAACCAAATACCCATGGAATACACTAAAAATAAATAAAATTTAAAATTTGATATTAATTAGATTCCTACTTATAATAGTTTGTAATTAGGCTTCTCTGTAGTAAAACAAAGAATTTTTTAAAGTGTGGGGGAAAAGCTTGTAATAGTTAAATATTTATATGCTTAACATTTTTTTAATTGGGCAAATAATGATTTAATTACTGTTAGTAGTAGAACACAACAGTTCAACTCACAGAATGACAGCATTCTATATGCTCAAAAATTAAAAGTTTGTGAATTAAATTGTCAGCTTTTAGGAGGACAGATCCAAATATACCACAGATAGAGCCATTATACAGTATTTTACACTGAGAGCTAACCATTAAAATCACTAACAATTACTGTACCATGAACTAAATATCGTTTTTTATACACATGTATACACACTCATGTACATGTCCATGAATAGTATGGTATTTGTAATTTGCATAAATGGCAGTATGTTACATCTCACTTAGCTTAATTTATAACTCAAACTAATGTTTTTGAAATTTATTCATGATAGATAGGTTTTGCTAATTCTGTTAACTTGTATTCTATCACTGTCATATAACATTTTATTTGTCTCTTCAAGATGAAATTTAAATTATTTTCAACTCTATTACTGTAAACAATTTTGGCAAACATTTTTTTTAACATCTTTATTGGAGTATAATTGCTTTACAATGGTGTAAATATCTTTTTAATGAAAATTTTAGTGCAATTGAGTTAAATATTTAAGGCTGATCCATTTATTGCAAATAGAGCCAGAAGACAAAAAGCAAAAACAATGTTCCAGTAAGAGTATTGTGCTACATGTAGAGATGGGCAGGTATCAGGGAGGGCAATTAATTCAGTGCTCTCATATATCAGCTAGACATCTTAAAGATCTTGGGAATTAGTCTTTGTATATATAAAATCAGGATATAAAATTTCTAGTTCTGTGGTATCTAGTTAAAAGATCTTTATTAGGGCTTCCCTGGTGGCGCAGTGGTTAGGAATCTGCCTGCCAATGCAGGGGACACGGGTTTGTGCCCCGGTCCGGGAGGATCCCACGTGCCACGGAGCGGCTGGGCCCATGAGCCACGGCCGCTGAGCCTGCGCGTCCGGAGCCTGTGCTCCGCAACGGGAGAGGCCACAACAGTGAGAGGCCCGTGTACCGCAAAAAGCAAAAAAAAAAAAAAAAAGATCTTTATCAGGATAGATTTTAAAATATAACTCAAAAATAATATAATTTAAAACATTAATTCTAAACAATACTATTTCTTACTATAGATAATGCAAAATACTGATTTGGAAGGCAGAAATTAATAATACAGTATCCTAACTTGTCTTAAGTTTATGAGTTTTGGAAATTAGTTTGCAAAATAATTTGCATTGTTTTATTTTTATTTCCCATGTTTATCACCCTGTACCATTTTCTTTTCTACTTATACTTTCTTTCTGACAAATGATTATTTATTCTTAGGGAACAATGACTTCTAAACAACAGTTTAAATATATTTTCTTTTGGAAAAAAGTTATATGTATGTTTTGTCCATCAACAAATATTTATTTTAATCCTTTATGAAGTTTTTTATATTTATCAAATGAGGGCTTTTTGTGACATCTGTTATTTAATAAGGTAGCCTAATTTCTTTATATTTACAAATAATTTATGATTAACTTCCAGGTATAATTAAACAAATACCACCAAATTTAACACCAGCTCCTACAGGAAAAAGCAGCACAATAAATTTCAAATCAAACTACCTTTTACCATGAAATGATCCTCTGGGGTTTCAAAATGTTGAATGCTTGAGGCAAATATGTAGATTACTAAGAAGGAAGCCAGAAGTTCTTTAATCATGGGTTGTAGGACATCAAGACTGAAGACAGAAAAGAGAGAGAAAAGCCTAACTATCCTCTGCATTTAAAAATATAAGCAAGGTTTTCACCACAAAAGGATAACTTAAAGCAAACTTTTAAATCTAATATTAATCAAACACATAAGATTTAGTTTCATAGCAGAAAACATATTTTTATGGCAAATTCCAACTAGGATGGAATGTTAGAAATTCTCAGGCACACTAGCATCTGATTGCTTAATTTCCAATCTTGCAGAGCCGTCAGTGAAATTACATAAATCTTGTTACATCTCCGAAAAGGTGTTTTGAACAACTGTCATTAGTTATTACTTTACCTGTCTCAAAATATTTTTTCTTGATAACCAATTTCCAGGCATGTTTTTCTTTACTGAAAAATAAGAAAGGATATTTTCTCAACACAACTCATTGTGTATAATGTGATAGCTACTAGTTCATTTGGTACAACATTGCTATCAATAAAGTAAAGCAACGTTTTAGGTTTTTATTTTTTATAAATCACTGGTTAAATACCACGGAAAATTTATAATCTGAAAAAGCTTTCAAAAAGTGAATATCATTTTTGAAGGACATTTATGTTTTGAGATTCTTATATTTGGGGGATATTTCCTTATGGTAGGATTTCACAAGTATTATGAAGTATCTTTTCCAAAGTGACTTCTATTATTTTTAAAGCTTTCTTTTCTGATAGGCCCAGTCAGAAGAATGCCAAAAAGATTATGTTGGAATTGCATCATATGAAGTATTTTTACTTCTTGATTTTATTTTTTCCATTAGCCTATCAGTAATGTGAGCACCAGTTTTAACTGAGCTTTTAAGTATACAGTAAAATGGGGTACCTCCTTGGCAGCCAGCATCAAGATGGTTAAAACGGAAAGCTTAAGACCCATGTATGAATAGCAAGGTATTCTTTCTACATCAAATACAACTGTTTATGCACTCTGTATAGGCAGTTTCTGGGACCACAAACATAATCACAATTTTGTTCTAGCAATTATCCATAATCATTTTAAAATTAACTTTAATTGAGCATTCACAGTGTACCAAGTATCATGCCCCTAGTAAATCACATGTAATTTCATATACTTCTTAGAACCACCATGAGGTAGAGCTTACCTACACACATTTAACAGAATTAAAAAAAAAAAAAAAAAAGCTGTAAGCAAGGAAAGTTGCTACATGACTTGCCAAAAATTATACAGATAAAAAGTGGCAGATCAAGAATCAGAGCCAGGGTTTGTATTCCACAGCCAAGTCTTTCAGGGATTCCCAAATAGATAAATGTTTCTGTTAGCATATATTGTTTATTGTTCATTAAATGTCAGACATGGTAAGTATTCCAGAAGACAACATTGTGTATTATTTTCATTTCAAATTCAATTCACTTGAGTGGCTTTCCTTCCTGAACTAGAGATGTTCCAGATGCAAAAATAATATAAATTTATTTCCATAAGTCATAAGAGGAAATGAATTTGTTTTAATAGTTAAGGTGGTACTTACAACAATCTATCTGAGAGCCACTGACGTAAAGACTAGCATCTGTTTGGAAGCATTTTCCAGTTATATCTTTTAGTAAATATAATCTGAAATGCAAAGTATTTCATTTAGTTACAAGACCATTTTATACAGTTATTCATATTTATTTTTAAGAAAACAAAGACTTCTCTCAGTATATGTGAAAATTGTTCATTAAAAAGATTTTTATAAAATACCATTATTCAGATACAATGTTGTGCAATGTGCATGGTGCAAGATGCATTACTGACATATGATACATTTTATGAAAACAACTTATAAGTAAAGGTGTTTCTAAAAGCATAGGATTCCTTGAGCCCCCACAGTTATCCCTTTGGTTTCAAGCCTGGACATATAGATAAGAGTACTCCAGCAGAGGGAAACTCACACCCACACTGCTTTATGTATATATCGTCTCAGTATAGGGACACCAGGTTTTCTCTATAACAAAGGGAGTTCCTAGCTCAGGAAGTAACACTGCAGAGCCTTCACTGCTCAACCAGGGGTGTTTCATAGAAATTTTAGTCATGTTATTGGAGAAACCCTCTCTCCCTCCTCTGTCTTCTGTGATCTGGCTTAGTCTAGCAAAACCAGCTCATGTCAACTGCTCCAGAAAAGAGGGGATGAGCCCCCATGACAAGCAGGTTGTTTCTCGTATTGTAAAGGCAATTCTTTACAAAATATGTGTTCTTTAAATTGTAAATTTTAAAATTATCTTACGATAATATATTTTTCTCCTAATTTTGGCCTATATATATACCCCAGGCAGAAATCCAGTTACAGAACAGATGGTTTATAAATGAGAGAGCACATAGTCACACTATGTGGAGACAGACTGCAAATAAACCAATCTATGGTTAATCAGTATTAACATTTGCTGGGTCATAAACTCATGGATGTGTTAGCACTTTGAAAACCTCATTTACTTTCTGAGCCTAACACTAGCCTTAAGTACGAGATAGTTAGACTTACTAAACTTCATTCTATAAAAGATATCCTCAGTAGCAGTAACTCTTTGAGCGATAGATCCTGAGGAAAAATCTTTACAAACTTAAACCAAAAGGAGAGAAAAAGGAAAATATTAGGGTGTGACATATATTATAGGTAGAAATATTTAAAAGAAAGTGACTTGGAATATAGGAGTTGGAATTAATTGAATTCATGGAATTACGCATGTCTAGTGATTGATGTTAGCAATGCTGGACCTAAGCTGGGATTTTGGCTGGAGCACTTATCTGTGGCCTTTCCATGTGACCTGGGCTTCTTAAGAGCATAGAGTGCCTCAGGACTGTTGGATTACTAACATGAGGGCTGCAGATTTCAAGAATTCTAATGAAAGAGATGGAAACTGACTTGTCTTTATGACCTACCAAGCCTAAGTTTCCAAAGAGGAAACAAGTGAGAGTATCCCAACAAACAAGTGAAAAAATCATTTTTACTGATCTAGCCTCAGAAGTTAACCAGAATCGAGTCTGTCATATTCTTTTCAATACAAACAAATCAAAAAGGGAGAAGTCATGACCACATCTGAAAATGAGAGAAGTATCAAAGAATCTAAGGATATGTTTAAGCATTGTCCCAAAAGCCAGAAACAAAGCCTCTATAGCTTTGTGGTGATCCAACAATAATTTCACTGCCTACACACTACCAAATATAAAATTGATAGCTAGTGGGAAGCAGCCACATAGCACAGAGATATCAGCTTGTTGCTTTGTGACCACCTAGAGGGGTGGGATAGGGAGGGTGGAAGGGAGGAAGACGCAAGAGGGAAGAGATATGGGGATATATGTATATGTATTGCTGATACACTTTGTTATAAAGCAGAAACTAACACACCATTGTAAAGCAATTATACTCTAATAAAGATGTTAAAAAATAATAAAATTTCACTGCCTACTACTAAAATATCTCAACATGTTTCACAAAAAAGAACAAATTGTGGAGTTTATCATCTATAATGTCCAGTATACAATAAAAATAACTATACATTTAAGCAAATATAAAAGTGAACCATAGATGACAGAGAGAAAATAAAAAGCCTTTTTGAAGTTAGCATAAATTAACTATAAAATAACTATTAAAAATATGTTTAAGAACCTATCAGAAAAGACAGATATAATAAATGAATATACGAGGAAGATTGGGAAGTAAATCAAAATTCTGAAAAACAGATGAAAATGGTAAAACTAGACTGAAAAACGGAATAATGATATAAAAACCCATTTGATCATCTAAAGAGCAAATTATACAACATAGAGAGATTAGTCAACTTTAAGTCACTACAGTAGAAAATATTCAAACGGAAGCACACTGAGAACAAAGATTTTAAAAATTGAACAGTATCACCTGGCCTAACATACATATATTTAGTATTCAAAAGATGAGGAAAGAAAGAATTAATCAATAAATTTTGAAAACACAATTGTGAATTTTTCAAATTTGATTAAAAATATCAACTTACAGATTCAAGTACCACGATAAAAACCAATTAGAATGATTTTAAAAAGAAACCGAACTTAGGCATTTCAGAGTCAAATTGCTGAAAACCAAAGATAAAGATAGTATCTTAAAAGCGTTCATGGAGAAAAAAAGTAAAAACCATAAGAATGATAGCTGATTTTCAACAAAACAATGGAGGCCTATTATTGAACACACTTTCTCAGTTCCCATAACCTTCATTCATTGGGATAAATTACTCATACAATCCTTTTTTTTAAATTCTAATATTTTGGGAGCAGATAACCTAGATCTCTCCTAATGTTAAAGTTTACAAAACAGTAGTTATCTAGGAGCTCATAAAGGAGTTACCTAAATGTAATCTTTATTCCCACATCACTTTCTCTTTCTTACTGCCCTGAATAGTTCATTGTAATAATCGTGAATTGGATTGAACCTAAACCCTGGAAACATCATGTAAAATTGCAAATATGAAAGTACATGTTACCTGCAAAGATGCATAAGACTCTCATGTTACTTCTGTTTTTTTCAGGAATGCATTATGATTAATTGGTTTATAAGATCTGCTAACTACTGACAGGAAAGTCACAGAGCACCTGACTGTATTTGGATGACATTCACAAAAGGACAAATCTAATAGATGAGGTTTATTTGTTCTCAAAAGCTCAGGAGAGACAGTATGGTGCACTGACAGAGATAGGGAAGGGGGCTGGATGCCAAGATACCTGAGGGAATTACAGTGATGGCACTGGAGAACACAAAGAGGACCACTGTTGTCCACCCTAAAATGTCACTTGAGGGCTGCCAAAACTACCCCTTAGACATCACGATTCAATCTATGGATACTTAGCTTGAAAAGAAAACAAATATGTCTTGTCATAGAGATTTAGCAATCTTTTCAGGCAAGGAATGTGACAAATGAATTAAGGCATTTCAAAACAACAACAAAACACACACAGGTACACAAATATGTCCCTTTTTTAAAGGAATTTTCTTATTCCTTTTGCTTTCCCCTTTTCTCTCCTACTGTTTAAATAGTATCAGTGCAGGAAATAAGGTCTGGCATAGAGAAGGGCTAGAAAGAGAAGAGAAGAGGTAGGGTATCTGATGAGACAGAGGGTTTTCAAATAGTGCTTCCTGCATTTGTCCCATTGCAACAATAATTCTGTGAAGTCTAAATCAGTTTCTAATCACTCACGAACATTCCACAAAGCTGTCTGACTGTTATTTTAGTCAAAAATACAAAATATTTTCAGAAAACACATGTCGACAGAAGGTAGACACATAAGCACAGCATAACTCTTGCATATAGCTAGACCCTATAAAGGGGGTCATGCTTCTGTTGCTGTCACTGTCAAAACAGGGACACCTCTCACCAGCTGTGGAAATAGCTCTTGCTTCTTCAAGGCTTTTCTTACTTAAAACCTACATTATCATTCAGGAAGATTGTACACAAACAATAGTATTCTTTCATTTAATGGGATAATTTACACTTAACAAGATCTGATATTTTTAATATTATGCTCAGTATCAGCAAGGCCAGAGTTTCATCTAAAAGAAAGAAAAAAAGCTGCACTATAGTGAACTTGAATACTATTTCTGCCTCTAGCTTTATAGTCAAAGCCTCTGCAGTCTACCCCTCAGTTCTGATTTAATATTCTTTTACTGGGGTAGAACTCACACTGAGTTGGATTCCAATGCTATGGTCACAGCTCCATTTCCCCTACAGGTGCTGTCTGTAGATCTTAAAATCATCCAGAGGGTAAATAACAAAATTTTTAATTGTCCAATCTTTGTAACTCTACTGGGAAACACATATTATGGCTCTGTTCAATAGCACCCTTTTATGGTTTCTGCTCTAGTGAAGACTTTGGTTTCAATAATAGCAATCTACTTAACATTATGTTATGAGTAAATCTGTTATTTGGAAATGTATGACAAGGACAGGCAATGAAACTGGTCCTGAGAACTAGGGAGCTATTGTGATCCAAGGCAGCATCCAATGGTTACATAGGTTCAGATAATTAAAAAGATTCACAGACTATGGAACATATTCATGTGAGACTTTAATAAAGATAAAGGATATGATAGAGCAGGTCGAAGAAAAGACAGGCAAACATCAGTGGCCGAGGGCTTCTAGGAGAGACTTCCTAAGGTTTTAGTCACATAAGATGTAATTTTTCTCTGGATCATGAAACAGCAAGTTATGCTCAAGGAATCTTGGTTTCAGTGAGTGATCAGGTAAAAGTTTTCTAGCAGAACCTTTAATATCCCACTGGTCATACAGTCAAGTCAGGTTTTACAACCAGTTACATGATAGGAAAGCAATCAATCTAAACATTGCTAAGTAATGTAGACAGTTAGTTTGAGTACCTCTAGGAGATTTTTGAACTTTAAATAGTATAATAAAAAAATCACTTCTTAGCCCTACTTGCTCTTGTGTTGGTCCAGGGTGAATACTAGTCTTTCAGGCAAGTCCAGAGACAAATACAAAGCCATTATGGTACAATTTAAAAATAACTTTGTTTTACACGCAACTACTTTCTTCTTTTTTCTCATCCTAGAACAGCATTTTTTCTTTCACCCTTCTTTAAATCTCCTCTATCTTAGCACCCTCTGCTTGGACACAGCCCAGTAATTTTACCAGCACTAACACTAAATGACTTTACTGGTCTAGTGCCCATTATCAACATGGACTTCATCTATGAAATCCCCATTTATTGTTTGCTGACTAGAAAATGTATTGCTTCCAGTTGAGATAGGTATCCATTGACAGTCTAGTCTAGCTGGAAGTGAATGGGTCTATATAACAGCAATGCAAACATATTTCAGAGAAAGTTCTGAAAATGTGCAGGCTTCTTTTCAAATTGCTATTATCATCTTAGTAATCCAAAATAGTTGTTTACAAACTGCTTTGAAGGGTTGCGGATGGAAATCAGTGGCCAAAACAAAATGATTAGTGATGTAAATCAGCTGAGCTCTGGGATACTCAACTCTCAATTTCAGTCAGAGAACTCTCTCATTTTATGTATTTTAAATTAAAAAAAAAGACGCTTGAAAAAAATTAAATTTCACTGCTTGAAGTTGGAATATAACTTCAATCCCTCCTGGACAATATATAAATCCTTTTGATAGATTAAAGAAAAATTTTAAAATTACGTGCTCTATTCATTAGAAATTTCTAACTTTGACCTTAGAAATCAACTCCTTAATTACTCAAAAATACTAAAGTCAATATACCTGCTTCTGCAGTTTACCCAGGTAGACAAATACATTACTCATTATGGTCAATAAAATGTATCTGTATTTCTTTGTTATCAAAATGTACATACTTAAGTTTACCTAAATGAGGTTAACACGAGAAAAGTAAAAAAATGGTTATTTATTGAGACAAAACTCTCTCCCATTTAATAATAATAATAATGAAAAATATTATTTTTGAACCCATCCTCAACTCCTCTTAAGAAGAAAAATGTTATATCAAGACCCTAAGGTCTTATTTTTTTACATAACAAAAGAAACATACATTATATACAAAAAGTCAAATAAAAGAATAAGTCCCCCATGGAATTCCAATAAAAGAGAATTTGACTATCCAGTATAGCTAACTCATAAATGGGAAGGCGGGAATTAAGGCAAGAAGACAGAAAAAATTTGATGAAAATATCATCTCAACGTGAAAGGAAAATAAAAATGGAGTTCGTATTTCTAAGACAGCTCCTGAAAATGGACCTGGGAGGCCACTGAGCAAGTGTGACTTATACGTGTCTCGGCCTGGATAGAATCTGACCTTATGACCACTTACTGTCTGAACAAAGGCACGGATAACATCTGCCCAATGTTCCAGAAATTCAAGATACTTATCAAACCCTTACACTTAACCCTTAACCTAAAACAACTCATGACAGCATATCTACTTATTGGACCCTTACCCTAAATAACTGGTGACAGCCTATCCCTTAAGGACAATATTTCCTTTCTTGTATCAGAGTACATCCTCACGACTTTTGTCTTTATAGCCTCCTCTTTTTCTTCCCCCATCATTCATTGGTTTTACCTGAATCTGTGTCTCCCAAATTGCAATTCTCTGACCCTAGATAAAGTCTTTTCCTATTTACAGCCTTCTGCATTTTTTTTTTTTTTTGGTTTACATCAGGTAACTGAGAAAATATTTATATAATCTTCTATCATTTTTGAGAATTTACAAAATATTTAGTACCCCATGGTCACATTGATATAAACTTAAAAACAGGCAAGTTAATCCAAAGTGTTAGAAGTCATAATAGTGGTTACCTTTGGGAAAGAATGGGGTAGTAATGAGAGGATGAATAGGATGAATTTTGAGATAATTGTAATATTCTGGTTTTTTTCTGAGTTGTAGCTACATTGGTGTGTTTACTTTGGAACTTCATATAACAATATGCTAATGATATTTCCAACTTCTCCGGATTACATGCTATTAAAAAAAAAAAAAGTTTGTTTAAAAAAACCCAAAAGGTTGAGGTTAAGGCAGGAGAAAATAGAAGTTTTCACAAGGTCCATAGAAGGAGAGTTCTAGGAAGAAGAGAGTGATCAGTAGCTCCAGACTCAAGTCCATGCACAATAGTGCAGCATCCAAAGTAATCACCTCTGTATTCCTAGGACATGGCTCAAAAACTGTCAGCAAGCATACACTGAATGAATATTTGTTTAAGGACTGAGTTAATGGATGGACATCAAATGCCATAGACCACTATTAAGACTAGGAAGCAATAACAAAATTTTACAAAAAGGGTATTAAAACAAAAAAATAGAGAAGGTTTTTAGGGAAGTGATGGTTTGTGATTTAAAACTTGAAAAGCAAGTGAAGAATTAGACATTGGGAGCCAAAACTACTTTCAAGAATCTTGCCTATGAGGAAAAAGAATGCCACCTGCCATTTCAGTAAAAAAAAAGATGTTGTGGCCATAAAGCCATCAGCGTCTGTAGCTCCCTCTCCACCCCTGAGGATGGTGCACCCTGAGGGTACCTGCAGAAAAACAGAATACCAACCCTAGATAATTAAGGTGCACATCAAAAGAATAATTTCAAGAAGTCCAGACTCTTGCATCTTCCCAAACATAGAAAAGTGCTAAATTCAACAACTTGAGATGTCTGGGTTTTTAGCAGTAATCCTATATGTTTTTGGTTTAGTTTTGTTTTTTTCTCAGCAAAACTCCTGTATATCCTTGCTCCTCCCTTTACTCTTTGGAATAGTCCCTGAGAGCTATCTGAGAGGCTGTATCTGGGGCTTAAGTCCTCAAATGAAACATAATTCTCAGCTTTTGGGTTGTGCATTTTTTTCAGTCAACACCTATGAAGAGTGGAGTAAAATAATAAAGTTACTGGAAGCAAGCACAATGGAGATACTACCATGAAATATTTTAAAGTTACAATTGTTAAGCTACAAGAGTAATGGCTATTATTTATTCAGTGGCTACCATGTTATGTCAACATAGCCACAATCTCACTTATCCTCTGCAAAATTTGAAGAAGCTGATGATATTATCTGCTGTAGACTGAATGTTTGTGTCCCCCCCCACCAAATTAATATTTTGCAGTCCTAATACCCCATGGGATATTATTTGGAGGTGGGGTTTTGGGAGATGGTTAGGTCATGAGGGTGGAGTCCCCATGAATGGGATTAGTGCCCTTATAAAAGAGACCCCAGAGAAAGTCCTCATCTTTCTGCCATGTGAAGCAAGGAAAAGACAATAGTTTATGAATCATAAATTTGACCCTCAGTAGGCAACAAATCTGTCTGCATCTTGATCTTGGACTTCCCAGCCTCCAAAACTCTGAGAAATAAATTTCTGTTATTTTCTGTTATTTATAAGCCACTTAGTCTATGGTATTTGGATATAGCAGGCTGAATGAACTAAGTAACCCATTATTCCAATAAAAAAGAAAGAAAGAAAGAGACTGAAACTCAGAGCAGTTATCTAACTGTTCATAGATCCTCAGCTATTGCATGGAAATACAAATGCCTCATATAGAATCTGGCACACAGGACATGTTCAACAAATATTTGCTAAATTCTAGGTTAAAAAAATAAATACAAAAGGGAGAAAAAGAGAAGTAAAAGAAGGAAACTACGACTATTTGACTATGAAGTTCATACTCTTTTTTTCTATGCCATGCTTGTGGCATATTTAGATTTTCTGTATAAGGGATAGGAAATCCTTGAATCTGCAATCACATATGTTTAAAAAAATTCTAAAATACCATTGCCCCCTAAATCATGTTACCATCCAAAATGTGCTAACGTATGCTATAGAGGTGAAAAGTCTCTTTTCCTTATAGTTTCCTTGTAACATCACTTAATCTACAGGCTAAATCTCCCACTGTAAGCTTCAACTAATATACACAGGACTCATTCTGTCACCCTGAATTCCACAGTAGAACAACTAGAGTTTAGATTTATAATAAGATAAACAGCTTTGTGAAAAGATAGAAACTGGGATTATGCTGAGCTCAGTATTACTCATTAAATATTATAACGAGCATATGCTGTCTGTGTCTAACAAAGAGCCTAAGATAAGAAATCATCAGTTTCAGTTCCTATGTAGTATTTTATCCCCTTTCATCTTCTATAATTCATAAAGCTACTTGATAGCATTTTGGAGCTTATAGTCTTAAAATTATAACTGTTGTATAGTTTAATTGCAAATAACTATGCTGTCTCATTTAAATTCTCATTACTTTGACATTTTCTAAACCTAGGGAATCCTTTGAGATTATCTTAGTTTGTCAGAAAATTATCAGACATAGTCTTGATACATTAGGAAAGTTTGAGAATTATTGTTTTTGAGAGTCTCTTTTTTGTTCAATTAAATCGCTGATGCTGAAAACATTCAGCTATCCATTTTTATCTGTTTAATATTTTCTAACATTGATCTTAGCACTGTAACTTGGATCCAAAGAACTCTCTGAACACTAGGTTAAATATCTCTCTGAGAAAGTGAGAGCAAGCGAGAGAGAGAAAGAGAGAGACAGAGAGAGACAGAGAGAGAGACCCACTGTACTCAAATATCAGATAAATGGTTAAAAATCTCAATTTAAACTAAGGCGTGTTGTTTAATAATATTTGCCTTTCTAGACCCTAGCATTACTTATGTTCTAATACTTATCTTAATCCTCATTATTAGTGAACACAAGAATTGAAACAAAATGGTTCCAAGATGTCAACATTAGGAGGAGGAGAGCTGGTACGATTAGGAGCAAGAATGCTATATTTTTAGCTTTTATTTCTTAAAATGCAGCTCCAAACACTTATTTTCAGCTATCCAATTATTTTGATAAAAGCAGGTAAGCAATCCTTTTACGTGTTACATAGTAATTAATGTGGAGTTTCATTGACATTTTACATCTTTATGTCATTTGCAATTGGGCAATAAGAAGACCCTGTATCACAGAAACTCATGTTGATACTTATATTTGTTCACATATGACACTGCCATGGATGGAATACTGCAAGATGATGATGAAGTTAAATTTTTGCCTGGAGTGGAACAAACACTGTTAAACATCATGAAATAGACCCTTAAGGCTTTTCATATAGTGAAATATATTTATTTCAATTGGTCTGGCTTGCAAATTTCAAATATACAACATTGAAATGGGCAGCCTAAAATTTCTATCACATTTTGGAGCACAAGTCCTAAGTTAAAATTACATGTATCTATTTAGTAAGGAACCAAGCTTCCCTATTGAGTGTTAGATTCTCAGCATGACTTGCAAAGCATCCAGACACATGTAAAACCATAATCTGAAAATCAAGAAGAGCAAAATTTCTGCAAAACCCTGAGAATATTGAAATTCCAAAAATATATTTCTCAAGGTTAATATAACTTTGATATCAAACTAGACAAACATAGGAGGATAAATAAATACTCGGATTAATTTTATTTATAAATATAGAGACAAAACTCTTAAGGACTATAGTTAGTCAACTCCATTTTAAATACATATATTTACATATATATATGTATATATATATATATATATATATATATATATATACACACACATATATATATATGACCAAGGCTTGTTTATCCCTCAAATGTAAGACTGGTTAATATGCAAAAGTTTATTATTATAATGCACTAAATTATCTGACTAAAGTAAAGCAATACAAGTTAAATAAATTCAGAAAAGCACTGCCTAAAATTTCATATTTACTTTTAACAAAACTTTTAGAAAAACAAAGATTTAAGAGAATTTACATAATATATGAAGATTAGCTAGTTAAAACTATAGTACACATCATTTTCAGTGGAAAGAATATTTAGAAACAGTTTCTTTGAGATAAAGAACAAGACAAGGATACCCATCATCTATACTATTGTTTAGTATATTACATAAGAGATGGTCTAAACAATAAGGAAAAAAAAAGAAAAAGAACAATAAGAAAAAAAGGAAAATGGTAATAATATTTACCATTTGGAAAGGGGTATATAATGGTATAGTTATTCCAAGATAACATGGTACTCCCAAAAACCTAGTAAAACTGTTTGGAAATTCCAACAACATTGTAAAATGCAAAATTAATAAATTGAGGAAATTCCTCTACACCATCAAAAATCATTCAGAAAATGTAATGGAAAAGATTTACATTTCACAGGAGCAACAAAAGTTTTAAATACCCAGGAATCAACTTAATCAAATATACAACTATAATTATGGGGAAAGGTCGTAAATTCTATAAATACATGAAGCATATTCACAATAAATGGAGACATGCCAAATTAATGAAGTGGAAAACTTAAGAATATAAAGATATTAATTTTCCCCAATGGAATTTCAATTAAATTTTAGCAGGTTTTGGTGGTAGTGGGGAACTAATTCCTAAAAATATGGAAAAAAACACATTTTTACAAAGAACAAGGGATTTGTGAGAAGGAAGAGCAAAATCAGATCCAGCTGAACAAGCAGTACATATTGAAAATCCCAGTAATTAAAATTTGCGACCAAACATTCGGAAATTAAACAGAGCAGCTAGTTCTATTATATGAGCACCTATACTTCACTTACTGGTAACAATTATACATCATGAGGTGGAGAATTTTTTTTTTCCAAATAAGGCGGT
>NW_006798376.1:337805-388703 GCF_000442215.2 Lipotes vexillifer
CGGTTCAGCTCTCTCAATAATCCAGTGAACTATCCAATATTTTTATAAAATCCTTTTCTGCTCAACTCAGCCTGAGGCAGCTTGCATTGTTTAAAATTAAGAATCCTGATTAACAAAATAACTAGCAATGAATCATACGAATTGGCAAGAAAGAGACAAACAGTTCATTAGTAAAATAAAATTGTGGAAATAGCTATTAAGCTTTAAATTTTGTGCGGCAAGTTCATTTCTGCCTGTCACTTTCCAGTGTAACCAATGTTAGTCTGGGCTATATATTCTACATCTTTCTCCAAGCCTAAATATATATATATATATATATATATAGAAAATATATGGGTTTTATTTACAAAGTGTCATCATACAATTAATATATCTCTGGAATTTTCTTTTTTACTTAGAATCAAATAACAGACAGCCTCAAATTCAAGAGTTGTATATTTCACATCCTTTTCTGTCAGCTCTGCAGTAATTCATAGTATGGCTGTATCAAGATGAATTCAATTTTCCTTTCTCTCCTTGTGGATACTGAAGCTGTATCCTGTGTTTGTTTGTTTTTTCCTTTTTCTTTTTTTTTTTTTTGTAGTTGGGGAAGCAGAAAAATTAGTGCTGCCATAAACATTCTGGCAGATACTAGAAGGCTTTCTAGAGCATATGTCTTCAGAAATGTACTTACTGCATCATGCCAATCAGTGAGACAAAACAAAACATAAAGAAAAATTTGTAGTCTCCTTCCACCCTTTCACTAATTGGTATGACTACACACACATTTTTTTTTAAGAAGAGAAATATAAGATACATTTTATTCTTAATAAAAGAAATACGATCCATTTTTTAACCTGCATCAATTTTTAATTGTTTAATGTGCAAGAAAGTTGTACACTAGTAAGAATAATTATTATTGCCCAATGCTGGATTTTTCCACCAGGATTCACTAATTCACAGTTTACAGCCATCACATGCAGAAAGCATGTTACTATTGAAACCTCACTAGTCAGCAAATAGGAGTTGAAAACCCCAGCATCTGCAAGGGAATTTGCACGCTGTCTTTGCTAAGTGTTGTAAAAACTTCCACTTACACATTTCAAACAGCTTTTGTGCCATAAATAGTTATTAAAGATTTATCCAGAATGTATTCGGCCTCATAGGTCTATACATTCAATTAAGGTTTAAGGAAACTCCAGCCCTTCTTCATGATGTTCTCCCTCCAAAGTCTCCAATTATTGTGCACAGTTCCCCAGGCATATCTCTTATATGCTCAGTTTTTCATTATCGTAGAGTGTCTTCTTTGTTTTTAGTTTGTTTTTCTCTTCCAGCTTCACTTCCATCTTGTCAAATCCCTAAGGCAGTGGTGCTTAAGATGGGCTCACTATAACCAACGCGGCTGATGATATTTCAGAATTGAACACAACCACCCATGCCGGTGGTGTTGCCTCCTGATACTCCCAAAGCCCTCAGTTCTCCAAGAAGAGACCAGAACTATGGTGGGATGGCTCTGTCCTGCTTTTTCCTCTGAGCCTTGAATTAGTGCTTTTGGTACTCTAATTCTATGAAAACTTTCAAGAAATTGGCTTCATCAGTGTCTGTCCTAACCTCTTTCTTTAGGGTCAGCACAAATTCAACGAGCCTAGTGAAGGGAATTTAGTCTGCCCTAGCAATTGGTTTTTCAGGTGTATGTGGAAGTAATAAAAATATTCCCTTCTCTTTCAGTCCCAGTTATAGCACAACTTTGTACTTATCAAAAATATGTTTAGATGTATTAGTTTTATTCCCTCAAAGCACCATAGTACATTAAAGTTTTTATTTAAATAATAACTTTAGTTTTTGGTTGGTTGATTGGATGTTTGGTTATTTTACTAAAAGTAAAAGATCTCTCAACTATATGGCAGTGGAGATGTTGAGAGTAAAGTCTTAATGGCTGTAATTTCCTAACTGCACTTGACCATCTACTTTATAATAATTATAACACTAAATCATATGGGTATAAGCACTTATGGGTTATAAGTTTTAGGAAACATTCTCAGGTTTATTTTTATATGAGATATTCTGTGAAGTAATATTTTTCAACTAAAAATTATCAGAAATGTACTGTTCAGTTATAAGCCAACTTTCAATTTCATAGACTACTTCATTCTGAGAACACAAATGCAATCGATGAAAAATGGTAAATATAAAGAGATGCAAAGCAGAAATGTGCCATTTGACTAATTAAATATGAATAATTTATTTACCCATCTGACTTGCTAACTACAAGCCGGAATAATTTTTAAAAAGTATTCAGACTGAACACAGAATTTTCACCAAGTCTCTTTTTAAAAACTGCCATTGGCAAAGAGAAAGGGAGGAAGGAAAGAATAGAAAAAAAAGAGAAAGGGAAGGAGAGGCTGCTGAGAAGAAAATAACCAATATCAGTAGTATCTGCAACACCTTATGGTTGTCTTCTTTCTTTGTATTTCATTGTTCAGCTATTTCTTTCCTGTTTTAACTTTGGTTTAGTTTATCATTTTAATTTTAATCTGATTTCTATGTTTCTACTTAGTTCAACTATAAAATCTTATGTCATGAAAAGTTGAATTTTTCAGGTAGTTTGTTTCTTGTAACTAATTACTTCAGAGCTTAAAATACCCCTTCAAGGTTATATCTTCTTGCTTTAATACTTATGTGATAGTAATTATTCATTTCACATCTTCTTCCTAATCATTACCTTCATTATTTGTACCTGGGATAAATAAAATATAAATATCAGTTGCACAATACCTCTGATCATTTTATTTTAGCCTACTCAGAATGGTGTTAACAAGCTAAATTCCTTGATATATATAATTGCTGACTGAAATGGAGCTTGTTGTCCATTCTATTCTTTCTTTCGTGATTATGAGACTCTATGTATGTGTATATAATATTATGTGAAACATACACCACGTAATATATAATACATGCATTATATTATAAATATTTTATATAATACATATATATATTTTACAGAAAGAGAAAATATTTTTCCTAAATTTCACAAATATAAGCCCAGTTAAACTTTTTTTGAGTAAGGCTTAGAAGTCATTGCCCCTCTAAACTCTTCCCTTCTTTGTGTTTTCTTAAAATTAAACTGCTCTCATAAAAGCTGCATTTGTCATAATAATGAAATAACTATATGTAATATATTGGTTATGGCTCTTTGTTTTTAAGAGACAGAAACCCAGGTCAAATATTTTAAGAACCGAGGGATTTCACTGATACATGTCACTGAGAAGTCCAAAGTGGCACTGTTTCAAATGATTAGATTCAGAAGCTTACATAATGTTCTCTCTCTCCTACAAAAGGACAAACCATTTCTTCATCTCTCTTCATCTCTGAGCTTTACTTTCCCAAATTCATTCTTTCCCACTAAATACAGACTTTCTTCACACAATAAGGAGCATTTCTACTTATTCTCAAAATCTCAATAGCAGAGGTTCATGGACTGTAGGTCGGCTGAAATTCAGTAATTCAACTCCAAATGTCTTTCAGCCATATATGCCTTGGTTAAGGTTTAAACTCCAAAGATAAATTGCCCAAACTTGAGCCAATGATCATTTGGACAATTTGAATATGAGGGAAGTAGTTTTTCAAAAAGGAAAAAATAGATGTGCTGTTAGGAAAAGATGGGAGACATATGGTAATAACAAAAATAAGAGCAGAACTTTAACCTAACACAGCTGAGCTTAAGCCCATGGAAGTGGTGTTCTTGGTGTAACTTGTTCTTGGTGTCACTGAGCTTCAGTGACAATTTCCCTTTTGTGTCTCACTACTAGAAAAGCATACCATATTTTATGCCATCAGCGCAAAACATCAAATCAGGAGGCATTCTAATTTTCCATCATTATGTTTGCCAAATTACAAATGAGTATTACAAAACAAGAATGGAGATACATGTATTTATTTATTTATTTTTTTTTTGTGGTACATGGGCCTCTCACTGCTGTGGCCTCTCCCGCTGCGGAGCACAGGCTCCAGATGTGCAGACTCAGCGGCCATGGCTCACGGGCCCAGCCGCTCCGCGGCATGTGGGATCTTCCCAGGCCGGGGCATGAACCCGTGTCCCCTGCACCGGCAGGCGGACTCTCAACCACTGTGCCACCAGGGAAGCCCCTATTTAATTTATTTTTTAATGCAATATTTATTTCTGTCTTACACACCTACATTAATAGATTGCATCAATAGAGCATATCTTTCTTCTCCACAACCTAATCCTAAGACATTCTTCCCACACATGCCCAGTTTTCTACCTTACTCATTTTTTTTTGAATCCAGATGAAAATCCACTCCTTTTATGAAACTACTGAAATCACTCTCAGTTATTTGCTCCCTCCGTTTTGTTCCATTAGCACTTGCATGTTCTTATTTAAACACTCTGTGGTACATAACTATCTACTTTCCCTCTCAAAGGTATTATCTTTTGGGTAGCAACCTATTTTAATTTAATTCAATAACCATGAATTATTCAGCCCCTACTATATGCCTGGCTCTAAGTTGTGTTAATATGAAGATGCATAATCTTTCACCAGGAGGAGATCATAGGCTGCAAATGAATGTGGTAACTATTTATATGCTCTAAATCTTGATTGCTGTTAATGACATTTCAAAGCAGCATTTAAAAATTCCGCCATATTATCAGGTCTTCCATGCTATAGTCTGTTTCTCTTATATTCTACTAATTAATATAAACTCCCTTGTGGCTATATGCCAGAGAACAACTGGATTTTCAGATGCATAACCTCCAATGGGATGTCAGAGAGCATAGCTCACAAAAGCATTAGTAAATTTATAGGTAAATCACTCTTTTGAAAAGCAAATATATCTTTAAACACTCATTACTACACTCTAAGCCTAGGTTATTATAATACCGACTTAAATCGTTCCTCCTCTGATGTGTTTTACAGTATATTTGTTAGCTCAGTATTAAATTCTGCTATTGTCATTCCTTTCTTATATTCAAACACTTTTGTTCAAGACTTTCCTCCTTTCTGAGATGCAATCCTTCTTTAACTCACTTCTTTAAGTTAAGCTCCTTTCCTTCCCTTGCAGATGTCATCCGTGGGGCTGCCCTTCTTCTGAGCTCCTGTGGCATACACATCCTCTTCAACACTTGGTGGCACATAACATACTTTCTCATGTATTGTTATTTGTTCATATACTGGATTAAACATATATTAAAAGGTAAAATTGTAAAATTATGATTGTTTTCTCTTTAAGTTCCAAAGTTATTAGCACTGTACCTTCCACAAATAAGGTATAATAATGTATTCAAGAAAAATTTGGTGCTGTCATTAAAAATGATATGAACAGCTCCGAAAGTATTTAAGCATCTTTAAGACATTAAAGACCTCAACTCCTCATTATATTCTATTAAATTCTGTATGTTTTTGGTCTTTGATTGTAACATAATACGGCTTAAGTCATGTATGACTATTTTCCTTTATATATAAAGATACCACATGAACAGAAATACATTAAATTGTGTAGCTATATTTCAACTAAAACTACAAGAAGTTAAAGAATAAATAGAAGCAAATTTTATCATTGAAGTTTCAAATTACATATAGACATTTCTTATAAGATGATTTAATGGGATATTTGATATTGAAGGAAGAAAGGAAAGCCTACAAAGTCACCCACATTTGCACTTGTTGGTCTTACAAGGAGGTGGGTGCATCCAATGGTTAGGAGCATTGGCTCTGACAGAATTTTATTTGTGCCCTGGCTCTACCACCTGTAGGATCCTGGGAAGCATATATCCTGTTTGTTCTCTCACAGAAATGATGGTATGATTATTTTCTCATAGGTTGTAATGATACTTAATAAAATAGTACATGTAAAGTGTTTATCACAGTATGTCGATATTAAACATTCAGAAAATGATAGTCATTTTTTGCAGGTAACATGAAATTCCATATATTCTCCTGGGGTACTTGGCTCTAACAGGGAGGTTATGCTCTGCTATCTGTTTCATCTAAATGTTCCTTTCATTAGGAAAACATATATCTGTTGATATATAAAGGGGATTTAATGCTGGAGGACTTTCTGTATTTCACGGGTAGAACTGAGAAAGAGAGTTCATCACAGAAATACCTCTAAAAACAATAAAGATAAATTTTCCTGAATTAAAAAAAATCTCAGAAAAAGAAGACTTTCTAATTATTTACACAGAGAAAAAGAAACTATGTATAAAGAAATAAGACTAATATTTTTCTATGGCAACACTGGATGCAAACGACAATGGAGAAAAATTGTATTCTCTCTCTCTCTCTTTCAACACAGGACTATTATTTTACAAACACACACACACACACACACACACACACACACACACACACACACACAGAGTCTAGAAGTAAGGCAGTTCCAGAGATGGTTAATTCAACATCAGATAAGCTTTGTCAAAGACCCAATTTTCACTTCTGTGATCCCTGAACAGTGACTGTCCTCTTGGACTGTCTCCCCTCATGATACCAAATGGTTTAAATTATCAGATACAGTTAAAAAGTTCAGAGGTAGATAGGCTAAAATTAGAATTTTCAACACATTGAAGAGAAGCTTAGCACCTAGAATTTGATATTCAGGTAAATTATTATTCAAATATGAGAACATAATAATAATAATATTCTCAGACATACAAGCCCTCAAAAGGTTTACCACACAAACTTCCATTAAAAACAGTTTCACAGAAGTACTTAAAAAAGAGGAGAGACAAATATAGAGATGGGCAAGAAATATATCAAATGAAATTCATGAAATACCTTGCTAAAATCTGTCCTCAAAAATAGCTAAGACCAAAGAGTCTGGAGGTAAACAGAGTAGCCTGAGAGTCAGTCTCATATGCCCAAGATCTTGTGTATCTACGAGTTGGAAAATATGACATACAAGTTAAATACATTTTTGTACATTATTCTGGATTATGTATGCATGACTAACTAATAAAAATTGTTTAATAAAGCTGTATATCTCCTTTTCCTTACCAAGGGCATAGTTCTGGGGTTACATATTATAGATATCTGGGTACTTACCTTATGCAGACCCACAAACAACCTCAACATACTCCACTGAAAAAAACATGATTTCAAAGCTTTCTTCCTACGTATAACTATACATATGCTTACTGAAATAACTGGCTTATAGTATTTAATATTTCTTTAACTGAAATACTAACTCAAGGAAATTCTGAAGTCATTTTATTTGCTTGTTTAGAGTTTTTTTTCCAATCCCATTACTAAACGGCGCTCAAGTAAAATCTGATGTCACATTTTAAGGTTAATACGTCAAATTCACACTCTAATAGGAGCTGCATTTTTCATTATACTCTCTGTGAAAGTACTTGATCTTTTTCATAAACTAATTCCAATTGTCTTAAGTTCTGAGTGTAGGTTCTGGATGAATAAGGGTTCCTTCCCAGGTCAGCATCATGACCTGTAGGCAGTCAGTTACCCAATTATAAGTAATGCCAGTCATACTTACATGGAAATGCACTCTTACTAACTAGCATTTACAAATCTGCCTTATGAAAACATTCAAATCTATAAATAAATAAGCAGCCTTTGTCAATAGATTTCAACAAATGATTAGTGAGCATTAACTATTTACATAACACTTTGCTAGATACTGATAGAAAAAAAGGATAATACAACTGTCAGAAAAACAGAACTTTTTAAAAAGTTCACGATCTAAAGAAGATCAATGGAGGAACACATAAATATATGTGATATTATTGTAACTATGTCTATAATGTTTTTTATCACCATATTCTCAATAGAAAATATACTTGGTCTTATCCATGTTATACCTGCACTGCACAGGGCCTAACCTATAGTAGATATTCAATAATATACTTGATAATGAATGGATGAATGAGGAATAATAAGTAAAAACTGCTACAAATGTAAGGAGCTAGAGATATTTCTGATAGAATTAGTGATAAAACTTTTGAAAGAGGAAATGAGGTTTATGCTAGAACTAGAGCCATAATCAAGAATTTGCCAGGTAGTGAAAGAGAGAAAAGGCAAGAAGTTTGCTTAAATTTTGCAAAGGGAGGGGAGTAGGAAAAATGAAGAATAAGGCATGTTACATGTCTTAAATGCACATATTTATACATATATAATATGAATATACATGCACATATATATATATTAAGAAAAGTCATTTATGCCAAATGAACCTGTTTTAAGAATATAATTTTAACTTGGAATCACTCTTTATAGCTCTATTTCTCTTCAGCTTTCCCATGCCAATAAGATCAAGAGTTTCCTAAAGTGATAAATGTGCATCCATACATAATGAGCTGTCAGCTTGTTTCATCAAAAAAATTCTAGCTTCATTGTACCTGCTGACTACAATGGATGGTATATTTTAGCAATAACTGTGTCGCTTTTCCCTATACACTTGAAAAGTGAACTAAAGTCTTATCATTTTCTTGATTTAATAGTGAGGCATCACAACAAATTAAAGATACTCATTCACCAGCATGAAGCTTGCTATCTACCTCTTGTGAAAGGGATTTGTCTCTGAAACACACGTAGAATTATTCTTTCTGGGATGCAAATTTGTAGATAATTCTTCTACAGAGTGGAATTTCAACTAATGAAGTTGGTAATGGGAATCTGAACTACCAAGTATTTACACTTTTTGTAAAAATTTGAATTAAATTACACTAGTAATGTTAATGTGATTTAAACATATTTACTCTTACATGACCTTAAATCTCTGCATGATTAGCCTATTTAATCAACAAAATCCACAGTTTCATTAGAATATGTTTAACTTATTCTTTGTGGTAATTATAATTTGGTACAAATGTAATGAAAGAAAAGAAAATAGGCGTATTTCAAAACCAAACTGCATCAGTGTATCTTCTCAGTTCTCATAGATTCCTCCTCTTATTTCCATAAGAAGACATTAAAATATTACTGTTAATGTTGGTTGGCTCTTGCATTCAAAAGCAAATTCTGCATTTTATTTGCACTGGAGTCAATAAGATCTCTCACAGATTTTTTGCCTAAGTAGGAAGAATAAATGGAAGAAGTAGTAGGGTACGGTGTAAACATTAACGAATCCTCCCATTCTCACCCCTTATTCTATTTTTCTGAGACGAAATTAAACAATAGCTTCTGCTAATCTGTAATGTAATTTTATTTATAAAACTCAGGGGGAAAAAGCTAATGTAGGAATCAGAGACTCATGGGCCATATAAATTGAGAAAAAATTCAGTGGACTTCCCCAGTATATTATTTCAGTCTTGATATATCAAAGACAATCATGGAGAAGGTTATATTAAAAAGTTATTAGGCTGGGCTTCCCTGGTGGCACAGTGGTTAAGAATCCGCCTGCCAATGAAGGGGACACGGGTTCGAGCCCTGGTCCAAGAAGATCCCACATGCTGGGGAGAAACTAAGCCCGTGCACCACAACTACTGAGCCTGCACTCTAGAGCCTGCAAGCCACAACTACTGAGCCTGCACTCTAGAGCCTGCAAGCCACAACTACTGAGCCCACGCGCCTAGAGCCCATGCTCTGCAACAAGAAAAGCCACTGCAATGAGAAGCCCATGCATGGCAACAAAGAGTAGCCCCCGCTCACCGCAACTAGAGAAAGCCCGGGCCCAGCAACGAAGACCCAATGCAGCCAAAAATAAATAAATAAAATAAAGAAATTTTTAAAAAAGTTATTAGGCTAAATTAAAAAGCAATTAAGCAATTTAAAGTTTTTAAATAATGTAGACACAATTCTAGGCTATAGGCTTATTTGATGAGGTGTCATAAGAACTCATTGATTAAATAGAATTTGCTCTATGATTATAAGTAGGTCTCACTAATAATGAAATAGTTATTTCAAATAGTAAAATTTTTCCTTTATTATTTAATATGATACAGACATCATTCTTATCATAATATAGGTATCAATATAGATATAAAAGAGTGAGTAGTGCTCAGAAATATTTCATTCCCACGTATGGTAGAAATTAATAGTCTTTTTCAAAGGGTTAAAATCACAATTCGATTGTAATATTTTAATATTATACCCTGGCAAATGACTGAAACAAAAAAGAACATTCAACCTAATCAAATATCTAGAGGTAAAGTGCAAGACTATCGTTAAAGAATTTAGAGTCTTTTAATAAGCTTACTGTTTTATTTAACTCACAGGTATAGATTACATTCCATAATGAGATGAATATAGAGATAAACTGGCAGGATATGGGAAGATAAATTATTCCTCATTTTATCTTCAGGGGGAAAAATGGATTGCTTTGAACTTTAAGTTGATTTCATTGTAATGCAATTTGACCCATTCCTCTCATTTCATGCTGACTTCTAGAATAACTGTCTTGAGCAGCACTATGGCATGGGGATTGTTATGGGGTGTCGGGTCAGGCTATTTGGATTTGAATCTCCACTCAATCATTTATTATCTCTGTCTTTGGAGAATTTATGAAATTGCTCTGTGTTGATATATTTTCCTGCTATAAAATGGAAATATTAATAGCACCTGCCTCATAGGTTTGCCATGAAAAGTGAGTTAAGACATGTATTTTATGGTAATTAAGCATTTAATAAATGTTAGTTGTTATTATTATCATCTTAAAGAAGGTCCTTTTGTATTTCACTCACCTGCCCAAGAACATAAAGCACCTTTCCTATGGGTAGCATAGCTACTGTGAAGGTCTCCTCAGCAGCTATAGTTCATTAATCTCGTTTCACCTTAATTCTCTCAAGTGGCCCTTGGGCTCCTGCCAGCCAATGTCTCACTGACCTCCGTTTATCATGCTATCCCCGCGTTTCATAACGCCTTTATTCTTGATTCCCTTCTTCCCCCAATGTGTGCTTCTGCCCTTGTGAGATCCTTAAAAATAATATGGTTCTCAAGAATTTCCTGATTCCATGTGACTCAGAGGTTCTTTAACTTCAGTTCCTTTCAAACTTTCAGCTGTATTTATTTACACTAAATGGTATACATGTATTAATTCTTTCTTATCTATTTATATTCACAAATGACTTTCATGTCATTAATGTGATAATTCTTTCTTTCATAATCTCCCATAAATTCTCTTTTCCAGATTTTAAAAACACAGAGAATGCTGAATACATGAGTAGCTACTGATTTCTCTTATAAGGCAACATGTAGAGAATTATGTCCATAGTGTTTTTTTAGCTATTACAATTGCTTTTAGAAAATGACATCCCTAAATAACCCTATTAACATTAACGTCCTTAAACGCCCTCTTACAGTATCCATGCGAACAAATCATTGAACTTTAAGAAGTTTGCAAGATTATTATATGTTTAATTTTGCAGGTAGGGAAAAAAGGCACAGAAAGTACATCTGTCTTAACTATATGGTGGTTTGTGCACCAGCATCTTATTATATAGCTATGAGAAGAACTTTATTTTCCTCCCTACCAAGTTTACTTTTCTCTCTCCATTCATTTACACTCCACAAATAAATGGACAGAAATTACCATGAATAAAACATGGTCTCATGGTCTCAGTTAACTATTTTTATTGTGACTTACACATCCCACAGGTTGCTGGTAAATATTATTACAGGAAACTGCTGTTACACAAATTACCCACTTGGTACATCCTGAATGGCTTTCCAGTTGAAACTTTATTCTCCTTGACTTTCCAGTTGAAACTTAATTCTCCTAATGTCTCATTCCAATTGTTAACATAGCTGTACATCAGATCTTAAATTTAGCCCTAAAATTGTGAATCTTGTCCCAAAATGCCATGTTGTAGAGGGAATGGTGGGTGGCATTTGGGAGTGAAGACAGGCTCCTAACTAACAGCAAGCCAGTGATAAAGTGAGGATCTCAGTATTAACCACCAAAAAGAACTGAATTCTGCTAAGAATCGGTTATCTTGGAAGAGGACCGCAAGCTTCAGGTGAAATTGTAGCCCTGGTTGACTTCTTGATTTTAGCCTGGTAAGCCTTTGAATGTAGGATCCAATTAAGCTTCGCTTACACTTCTGAAAAAAGAAACTGTGAGATAATACGTTTGTGTTATTTTAAATTGCTAACTTAAAACAGAAAACTAAGGAAACACCTTAGTATATTGTTTCTTTCAATTTTTCAGATAAGAAAACTTTCATGTCATTAAATAACTTGTCTGAGTTCGCCTTGCCCAGGTTCAACTGGGCTTGCAAGATAAGGCTCTATGCCTTTAGAATCCATTCTGTTAGCACTCCACTTTACCAAACAATGTCCCAAATAGATGATAGTCCAATAGGAAGCACATATCTAAAGGACTGGACAGAGAGACAGATACCAATAATAGGCAGCAAGACAAAAGCAAATGTGCTAGAAGAGTAAGGAGGTAACAAGAGTGAAGCCTCAGAGAGAACTGGGGTGTACCACTTGCCGAAGTACACAGAGGAGCCTATTGTTGAACAAACCAACCTTCACTATAATAGCTAGAGTTGTGGACAAACAAAAGAATTGCTGCAGATTTCAAAGTATGTTTTATTCTATTCAAGAGATTACAGAGAAATTGTGGCTCAGAATGAATCGAAACAATAATAAGAGAAATGGGGCAAGCTTTAGAAAAAAGACTAACGGTTTGGGAACGTGGCAACAATGATCAATACTGGACCCAGCTGTTCCAGAATACCAGGGGAGTACAGTTCCAGAGGAATGAGAAAATAAATCACACATAAATAAATACAAATATCTTAAAGACTGAAAAAACACCTCTTTGTGTGTGTGTACGTGTGTGTGTGGTGAGAATGCTTAACATCTACTCTCAGCAAATTTCAAGTATACAATATACTATTATTAAACATAGTCACCATGCTGTACATTAGATTTCCCAGAAATTATTCATCCCTAGAATTTTATTCTTCTAACTGAAAGCTGCTACCCTTTGACGATCTCCCCATTTCCCTCATATATTTGAATAAAGCCAGTCAGCAAAAACATGCAATTTTCTCCTAAAATGTCTGGCAGGACAGAAGCAGGAGTAAGGAAAAGGAACAAAAAAGTTCATTCAGAGCAGTGATTTGGCAGGAAGGATTTGGTAGAAAGACAATGAGACAAGATATTTGGCTGCTGAGTGATGAGGAAAATATAGAGGTCCTGAAGAACTGGATTTCAGAACTAGTTCAAATGCAAATTTACTAAAGAAGTAAACAGCTAGGGAGTTAAGGTACTGATCCACTGAAGTTTGGAGTTCTCTTGACTGTAAAAGAACACTCCCACCACAAATGTGTTCTTCTTGGGGATTGTAGGGGAAAGTTTACAAATTCAGGTACCTAGGAAACTGGGGAGGGGGCCTCAAATCTGCATTCCTGTCTCATTGCCTTTCCCCCACCCCAACATAATAGGATGTAAGTAAATCTATTAAAAATCACTCACATGAACAGTCAGCATACCACATATTTCCCCCAGAAACATACGAGGAAAAACTTTTCCATGTGAAGTTGGATAGAGACAAATAGCTCTCAAAGTTGTAGCTAAAGCTGCATGCCCCTGACTGACCTCATTAGGCACTTAACATAGAGATGTAGGGAAGATGTGGATGATGCATTTCTATAGGCTCACAATGCTACATTATATGACTCACTCAGGGTAACATCACCTCACCACCTTACAATTAATAAGGGTCCTTTTGTCCTTGGCAGGGTGATAGCCTCTTACACAATAACTTATTAGTAAATCAGAAAATGGAAGCCTAGAACTGTTCTTAGAGATGCATAGATTATTTCCCCCAGAGGAAGAATATACAGGGCATAAGGAGGAAACATAAAATAATTAGAGTAAAATAAAAATCCATTGGAAACAGACCATTGCTGAGCCTAGACAATGATGTAATTAGTTGTAAAGATGATCACCAAGCACTTTTCTCAAACATAAACTGGAATCACTTCAGAGCAGGAAGAGAAATTCCATATGCTACTCAATATTACCCCAAATTCCATACTTCACAAACGCTATGCTACTCTTTAGATAAGTATGAACTATGTCAAACTTCTAATGAGCTAAAAGTGTAGTCTTTCTAGTTGCAATAAATGGTTTTGATTTTTAAAGGGAAGTTATAAAATAATTTTGTAAAAATGTTTTTGATTTTTTAAATAATCTTGTAGTTTCTAAAACTATGACCTAAACTGCTAATGAAATACATAAAACATCATGAAAATATAAACGATCACTGAACAACTTTCCAACTTTGGGGAAATATATTATTTGAGCCTAGATCCTGACCAATTTTACTGCATATAGGAGCCCAAGGATATCTCATTTTTGGGTTAGGCAGAATAGGGTATGAGGAAAATTCAGAAAACAAAAAGGAGACTAATGTTAATATAATAGTTGCAATAATTAGAAGCAAAGTAATTCCAGGAACAGAGATTTTCATGTGCTAAAGTGTTATAGTAAGAAGATAGCCCTCCCACACTATGATGATGGACCAAGTCTAGACTACAGGAGTTAGCTCCATCTAGAACACTTCTAGGAATACAGAGAAAGTCTATCAATTCTGCAGTTTCAATCAGAAGGATGAAGAAACTCCAGCTTTATCTGAAATAATTGAAATAAGAAAGGACTTAGGTGTTATTGAGGGGGCAGGAATGGGACAATTTTCTTCAAGAGATAGAACAGACAGATTAGATTTCTCATCATGGTTTTAAGAGAAGGAAAAAGAAAGATAAATCTGACAGTTACTGAGACTATTTTTTTTTTTAGTAAAAGCAATACAATAAAATAACTTTCTATCAAAACTGCCCAAATAGAACTGGTGGTCCAGTGGTTAAGAATCTGTGCTTCCACTGCAGGGGGCACGGGTTGGATCCCTGGTCAGGGACCTAAGATTCTACATGCCATTCCGTGCAGCCAAAACAAAATTTTTTTAATTAAGAAAAAAAAAAAAACTGCCCAAAGGTAAGAATAGTTGACCAAGATACCAGGTTGATTGTATAAGCATAAACTTAATGATCATTTCTTTGGGATGCTGTGGAGGAATTCAAGCAGTGAATGGAAAGGTGGCAATTTGGTGGTTCTTGGGCTAAATGCAGACCCATGGTCTATTTGTTTAGTTGTAACTATTATTTAAAAAGAAACAAATTTGTTGATCACATATAAAATTCAGAATATTTCATGAGAAAATCTTAATTTCTTGCATCTCTTAGAATATCTTTTGACATCTGAATATCAGAAAATCTGGCAAAATTGGACTGTCTTTTCTGTGGCAACAATAAATGAGAAGCAAGGAGTTACTGTCCACTTTAGACAGATTTCCTTGTCTCCATTTAAGCAAAAGATAAAAGCTTTCTCTCCTACATTTCCAACATTGATTATTAATTGCCTTTTATCATCTTTTTTGACCTACTGTTGTTATAGTTTCTTCATCTTAATTACCTACATGGGTCTATAGGCATTCCAATTTAGTGTCTTTGGACTAGATAAGTTCATATCCCTTCAGATCTGGAATTTTTTGAGTTATTGATTTTGACTTGATAATAAAAAGTGCCAGGCCCCCATCAGTTCATCTAGTGCACACTCAGCAAAATGATCTCATATTACTAATGAAGAATTGACTGAATAAACAATTCACCTAAGGTCACACACCTAGCTAGTGTCAAATCTGAAAACAGGACCCTTGACTCTTGACTCCTGGCCTGTTAGGAATTGTAAACTGTTAATTTGATTCAATCATTTAAATAACTGTTAAATAGCTAAACATACAAATGATCAGTCACCTAAAAAACCTAGCTAGACAAATCAAATTTTTCTGCAATTCAGTTCCAAATAGCCTAGCTAATTTTTAAAGATTCAGGATACATCTTTTAAATAAATAAAATGGCCTGCTATCATTAGGTATAACTTTTGAAATGTATAAACCAGAGATTTTCTACTGCCACTTGTGATTGTGTTATTCCTGTAATGAGTTACTAATATAAGTATATGAAAGAATACAAGAAATCAAAACCATATTGGAACATATATTATTAAACTATATTTTTTAGAAGGGAAAACAATAAAGCCATGCATAGTATCTACTGAGTTCTTACTTCCTATCTGACACTGAACTAAGGCTTTTTTAGGCCTAGGAAGGTTAAGGTCACAAGTTAGTCACAGGCAGGCAGTTTAATTCCAAAGCCTTTGGGCTTAAAACTGTCTACAATATTATCACTAGACAATCATCCTTCTCACTCACTTGTCTTTAATATAACCTATTGAGTGGAAGTGGTGGGAAGCCCACAGGACCATGACTGGGCAGATCATCTTTACGGTTTGCATGTGTGCAGAGGGGAGTAGAGAAATTGTAGGTTTGTAGATCCAGAACCTAGAAAGTGATGACACCATCCACTGATCTTTGAATTAAGTTAAGACCTAGTTACACATTGACTCCATCCTCTAGCAGTGTTCCAGAATTATTTAGGTATTATATGATCATGTGACATTCTGAAGTTAGAGTTTATCTATTGTGGTAATTTGAAACAAACATAAAATCTGTCAGAACCATTTTTCCATTGCCTAGTATATGTTCAGAAAGAATCTGGAAAGGACTTTTGCTTCCAGCCATGACAGAGTACAGAGAGAGGGACATAGTGTCATCCTTGCCCTAAAGGTCTATAGGTTAATGAGAGGAACCTATCTGCAATGATAAAGAATGCGAAGTAAAACATCAGTGCAAATTCAGAATAAGAAAAATATTTGCAGTAATATAAACTACCTAGTTCTGGATCTAATTGCCTAGTTTATTTGCACTAAAATAAAAGAGTTATG
The DNA here is from genome assembly GCF_000442215.2 of Lipotes vexillifer. Lineage (NCBI taxonomy): Eukaryota > Metazoa > Chordata > Mammalia > Artiodactyla > Lipotidae > Lipotes > Lipotes vexillifer. The sequence goes on from NW_006798376.1 coordinate 354,551, forward strand.
GGTGAATGAACTAAAGTAATAAAAAAAACTAATTACAGGAAAAGATACTACTGATAATGAGTGTTTTCAAAAGCACTTGAATTTCAACACATATAAAAGCTGTGAATAAGCATATGTGAAAAATTAAAGGATTGAACTAGGAAAGCCTGTGTGCATGTGCATGTTTGTATATGTGGTGTTGTATCAGAGGTGTTAATCAGTTCAAACAAAAGTTATTCAAATAAACAACAAAGTGATGCTGTTACCAATAGGCAAAGGCATTTAATAAAAGATAGAGAAAAGGCATTTAAATAAGTCTTGACAGAAATGCTGAAAATAAATTGATGCAATTGTATTTAAAGTGACAATACCTTTGTGCCTTAAAGTTCTGGAAAAGTATTTAAAGGGAAATTATTTTTAGAGTTAGGAAGTCTTTAAGGTGTCATCATTAAGGCTGAGTTGGATATTGCTCAAGGCATCCTTAAACACTCCTTTCATTTTGGACACTGCATGACAGAAACACTTTCTTCATTAACACATTTTCCCAGCTCTTCAATGTTTATTCAATTCACAGCTCTACTCTGCCCAAATTAAAAACCTACACTCAAGAAATAGATTAAGGCTTACAGACTACAGATGATGTTATCTAATGGCAGACCCTGGTTTAAGTAAGAAAAGAAAAAGGAAAAAAGAAAGAAAGAAAAGAAAAGCATGGAGAGTTTATTCTGCTGTAGTTTTATTCATCTAATGCCTTTCAATTTACTTATTTGTTTTGCTCTTTCATTTGACTCAAATGAATACCAAATGAGAAGAAAGAACTCTGGATCTTCCTACATGTCCTTACAGAGATTTGTTAGCATAAAACATCCCGAAGTCAATGATGGATTCAACATAGACTTTCTCTACTGCGATTTATAACCATAAAAGAGCCTTAACTGGCATAGAGTGGTGTTTTAAACACAAACTCTGGGGCCAGAGTGTGAATTTGGGTTCTGTCAGTGGTTGGCCTTTTGGATAATTGACCTTCAATACTGTACTTTCCTCATCTAAATATGGGAAAAAATAAAAGACTTCTCTTTATTATGAGACAATATGCATAAAGTCTTAACCAAAGAGCCCTGAAAGAGAATTGTGCCCTATTCAACTAAACTCAGCAACATCAGCATAACTGTTGGAGAAGGAGGCCAGTTGGCAGGTAATGCAGATCCCTTCTGGCTTCCTCCCAGAAACTTCCTATCAGGTCAGCAGCAGGCAGAACGCCAGTCAGCTCCACTAACACATGGCACTTTCAACAATGAGATGTGAGCTAGGGAGGGAGACACTTCACACATATATTTGCTCCCCTATCTCTGAAACAGGATGCTGCTAGTGTGCTATGAAGCTCATCAATACGTGAGCTCAGAAGTGAACTCTTAACTACTCACAGTTTTCAATTACAGAGTTGCTTCTCAGACTCACTAGCTATGGTGTAATTTCCATTACCCAGTCATAAAACACATTAGGTTTCAATCTCATCCTTTTATATACACAACTCAAAAAATGTATCGTTTTTCTAAAGTAATGTAATATCTTAAAGACATTTCAACGCATATTTTGCTATTTTCATTCTTAGATATGTAAAAAGAAAAGAGAAATTTTCAGTGTCTTTTTGCCAGTAACTTAGTCATTTCAATGCTGTGACTTTTATTTCCTACAGAAATAAGAGATTCTTTCTGTTACAGACATGATTATGAAACAGTTTTGAGTTATAAAATTTCACCCTTCAGTTTTCTATAAATCCGTTCCCTTATGAAACAAAGAGACATCACTTGTGTTTTATACTCACTCTCATTCAGTATATCCAGCTCTTCTGGATTTGGCTTTTGAAGGAATCAACACTAAAAACTCAAACTCTATGATTATTTTCATATTATAGTTTTGTAAGTCTGGTTAATTTAATGAAGTAATCATGCAAGTTTACTCATTTAAAAAATTGTATTCCAGAGAACTCTACTTATGGTGAAAAAATACCTTGCCCTGCTAAAATCTGATCTGATACTCTCTTTACTGGGTAAAATAGGATTATGACTATAGTTAGAACCTGCATCTCTTTGCCTCATTGGTTCCCTTTGATTTGACGTTCATTCTTTAACATAAGATATGGTATATACTGTTGTTCTTGCTGTTCTGAGGGTGGGCAATGGGAGGCAATCATGAACCACTAATTAGCATATGTCTATTAAAATAATCCCTATAATTCAGAGGGAGAGATCATGTCTGTCCAGTTAATTTTAAACAATAACCGTTTTCACTTGGTTATTTAAAACTTGAATCCATTAATGGTTGCTGACTGTTTGCCAAATGTATGTTTTTCAGAAATGGAAGAGGTGAGAAAGTGTTCATCCTTTTGTTCACAAATGATTGCAGAGCTGGTGCCAGATATCAAAAGTGAAGCCAACTGAAATAAATAGTGACTAAGACACATCTCTTCCTTAAGGAACTAAGCATCTACTGGATGACACACATAAGTAAAAAGGCCACTATCATTCAGTTTAGCATGTTTTACTATAAGCTGAAGTAAATTATGTATACAAAAGAGGCCACAGCAGTCAGGAAACTTCTCTAATTCAGAAGAGTCACTACTATAACTGGAAAAAGAATATTAAATGCATATTGCATTGAAAGAGAGTCATGTTCTCATCCACCACTTTATAACTTATGTATTTGATACCCACCTTAGTCATTGCTTATCCGAGATTAGAAAACTATGTACCAGCAGAGTGGAGAATAAATCCAGGACTCCTGAGCTGCCTCTGTGGATTCCTCCTTTTTGAACTAGTGGAAATTAGTAGAAGTAGAAAAATGTAATAAAACTTCTTACTCATTTTCTTTTATTGTGTATTTATATAGATAGATATATAGAAACTTCTTGAAATTTCTACAAAGACTATCCAATAAATATTTAAAGATAAATATGGGGAAATTAATCAAATGGATGTCTTACACTAGAAAAATTATTTCTCTGGATTCCTTATAAAATTTCCTGATGATCCTGGAAGTTACAATCATTTTAATAGAGGCTCTGTATGGAGCCCTTGATAAACCATTCTATCTTTGGTAGTAATAGGGAGAAATGTAGTTCCATAGATAGGCAAATTCTATGATATTTGTATGGTGTTATAAGATTTATTATAACCTGAAAGGATGGACTGTTTGTCCTCTAAAAATTGTTTCCCTAGAGATTTAGTGGAAAACACTTTCTCTCTAATCTGTGCTACTGTAAGAAAGTGACTCATTATCATGACAAGTAGATCTATCAGAGCTACCTGCAGGCCCAGGCTGCCCAGATGAGTAATGACCTGGAAAATAAACTGTCATTCCAGAACTTTCTACTCAGTTGGAAGAGGGGTGGTGACAGCACAGTCTCACTCTAGTCTCTATAATTGCTGCTCAAAGTAACAGACTTGAATCACAAGGGCTTGTTGAGCAGCATAATGCCTTTACCTCCCAAACTGGTTTACAGGTCAAGTGAAAGCCCATCTTAAGAGTGTATGAAAAATACCAGCACGGTATCTATTATAGGGGAAGAATAATTTTAAGCAGAACATATGATTAAAATGATTAGAGACTGGACTCTGGAATCATCCAGACTTGTGTCTGAATTAAAACACATTAGATTTATGATCCTCAGAAATTTTCTGTAAGGTTCTAAGCCTTGATTTTCTTAGCCCCCCAAAATGAGGTTACAATAACTTGCATCTTATAGTGTAGTTCTGAGTTTCTACTTATTCATTCATTGACAGCTATTAATACCTAACCTCTGTTGAGCATGCTTGTAGGCAATGACCCTTCCCTCTTTTAGCTTGCATTTTAGTTTATGGTGATAGCCAATAAACAAATTAATAAATAATAGATAGACAGATAGATAGATAGGGATATGTACTATGTGTATTATATGTACTATGAGTTGACATAGTGCAAATGAAGGAAGTCATGTTTATATGAGGTCATCATTAAAGGCCCTCTGAGAAAGTGACATTTGAACTAACAAGAAAATGTCTTTTGTGTGAAATGCTTGGGGAAAAGTGTTTCCAAGTCTAAAGAGTAGCAAATAAAAATCTTTGCACTGAGAAAAATCTTGGAATTTTTAAGGAATTGAAAGATGGACATTATGGGTGGAGGGAAGTGAGCAAGGGCAAAGAGTTATGGAAAACAAGATCGAAAAATTAGGCAGGGGCTTTGGTAAAGACTGTGGGATTAAATTTAGGAGAAATAGGAAGACATTCAACCAAGAAATGGATATGATCTGGTGGATGTTTTCAAGAGACTACTCACACTACCTTGAGATGAAAGAGACAAGATTAGAGGGCAAGAAACTGGTGGTGATGAAAAGCAGTATGTAAGGTAAGAGATACGATCTGTATTAGAGTGACAGTAATAAAGATGGATAAAAGTAATTGAATTTAAGATATCTGGAGATTTGAATTGATAGGACTAAACAATAAATTGGATGTAGAAGACAGGGGAAAGGATACACTCAAATCTGACCCCTAGGGTATTGGCCTGAGAGGTCAAGCAATATTGGTTCCCAAATCTGAGATGGAGAAAAATAGAGAAAAACAGGTTGTCAGAAAGGAGGGATAGGCACAGTTGGAAGTGACCATGTCGCATCTAAGTGTTGTCAAGTAGGCAGCAAAATGTATACATCTGGAGTTTGGTAAGTGATCAGGGCTAAATAACATAAACTGTTTTTAATGCATAGCTCAGGGCTTGGTGTGTACTATGACTCAATAACTATAAGTTTTTATAAAATGGAGAATACTTTAAAAGTGAGATACACAGAAATTTTATATTTGTGAATATTTTAAATCTGGCATTTTAATAGTGAATAGCATGCAGAGAATAATCTTCTTTTACCTCTTAAATACAACTGTTATTTAATTTTTATAAGGGCAACAGGGAGAGTGATGCTTAAAAATTGTTCTAAGCTGATATTACGCTGTCACAGTTTGGCTTAGTTGAACTCACTGGGAGTTCAACATCATTATCACATGACAAGGGATGGTGAAACACAAATTCAAGTTGAAATCAAATGTTGGCACTACTGTCAGATTGAAACTCCCATTCTGTCACCTTTTTGCTCTGCCATTATGAAGTAGCTACTGGACATCTCTGAGCCTCAATTTTCATATCTGCAAAATGAAGGTAATAACAGCTATGTCAAGGGTTTTAAGAGGATTTAAAATACTGCAATTAAAGCAAATAGCATATGATGAGTGCCTAACAAATGTTTATAAATGTAGAAGTTAGGACAAGCAATAGTACTTGTGATACATTATTATAAAAAAGACTGTTGGGCTTCCCTGGTGGCGCAGTGGTTGAGAGTCCACCTGCCCGTGCAGGGGACACGGGTTCGTGCCCCGGTCTGGGAAGATCCCACATGCCGCGGAGCGGCTGGGCCCGTGAGCCATGGCCGCTGAGTCTGCACATCTGGAGCCTGTGCTCCGCAACGGGAGAGGCCACAACAGTGAGAGGCCCACGTACCGCAAAAAACAACAACAACAACAACAACAACAATAACAAAAAAAAAGACTATCAAGGAAAATCATAGAATTAATAGAAAAGTATATTAATAAATGTAAGTGCTTGAAAATAAAACACTAATGATTTCACAACACATACCTTGGACTTAAAAGGCAACAAACATCTTATTAAAGAGAAATGGTGCAAGGTCTGAAAGAAACTTCTTAGCAAATTGTAGTTGCCAAAATAAGCAGCAGCTTCACCGTGGTGTTACTCCCATAATGGAGAAAGCATCTGAGCTTATGCATTATTCACATTTTTCTGAATCTGAACTAAGCAATGAAAAGTGATGAATGAGGGAAGCTTGTAATAGATTTTTTTAAAACTGGGTACAGACTTGTGCTGAATTGACACACCACTGTCACAGGGGAACCCTTGTAAGCATTACAATTCTGTCAATTTCTCTTTGTGAGGGGGTAACAGACTTTCTAACTTTTAAGACTAATTTCCCTACTGCTTTAACTGTTTTCTTTAGGAAAAAATGCACAAAATCCATTCAAGTGGACTCAACAACTTTCATATATATATATGTATTTTGCCAATTTAATTGGCAGAAATATACGTAAGCTGCCATTGTGTTTTCTGAAGCCCAAGTTCAATTTCTGCAGAGGATTTAAGTTCAGTACCTAATTTTGTGTAGGGTATTTTGTATCTGAAAACCTGTGCTGCTGACGTTGCTTATATGGAGGCCAACAGTACTGAAAGTGGCAATTTCTCCATCCCCTGTTTCCCCTTTCACCTCAGAGGTTGTTTCTAGCCTCCCTTGGAGTTGGTAGCTGAGTCCAGTCACCTCAAGAGCTTTGTCTCCTTTGGCATGTTTCTGTGATGCCTATACCTTATTTCTCCTTCAGAGCTTCTCTCAAAACCAAATTCTCCTTCCCAGGATTTAAGGCAAAGTAGTTTTATTTCTCAACAAATTTCCCACACCTGGCAGAATTTTATTCATTTAGCAAATATGTATAATGGTCTTATTATATGTCCAATATGGCAGATTAAATAGAAGAGGATTTGGTACCACACCTGCTGAAGAGGGGAAAAAAAAAGACCTCTGTCTCGAAAAATTTTTTAAAAGTGCAATATGTGTTTGTCTTTTGACCCTACCATCCCACTTCTAGAAATTTCCCTAAAGCTACACTGTGACACTATGAAAATATATATGCAGAAGGTTATTCATCTGAGACTTGATTGTAATTTTAAAATTTTAGAAACAATCTAAATGCTCATATCTAGGAAATAAATTGATACATCCAAAATTAAAGTATTATGCAGCAGTAAGAAAGCATGATGTAGAGAGCTATGAACTTATGTGGAATGATTTCCATGCTATATTGTTAAATGAAGGAAGTGAAATACGATAAATCATCTCAATCATTCTACCTTTATTGTAAAAAAGAGAAATTAAAAATAAAAACAAATATACAGGTGTTTGCTCATTTGAGCAAAATAAATGAAGGAAGAATAAACCAATGAATAATGAGATTGGTCAGCTACAGGGAATGGATGAGAATGTGGTGGAAATGATAGAAGAGAGGAGATGAAGACTCTGTACTTTCTGGTACAGTACTGACTTTTGCAATTATGCTAATGTTTCACAAACTCTAAAAGTAAATAAGTAGTGTCAACAAATATAGTAGGAGATTCAAAATTGAATATTAATGGAAACAAATGCATATAACCATACCGAAGTGGCAGTGTGAGGGAAGATCTAACCCAGGTAACTTTGAAGTCAGTTTTTGAACTAATGCCCTCAGGCTAAAGACAAAAAGACTTTTACTCAAATATTAAGCTTTAATTGGTAGGCTTTTTTTTTTTCCAGAAGTGTATATTAGCAATCCTAAAACAAGTTTTTTATATTCCAGGAATTGAGCAAAAAAGTTAATATATCATGGATCATGAGAGCCAGGTTTCTCCTATCAGAGAGATACAAATAAGGAAAGGAGAAGGAAGGACTGACTAAATGCTGCCACACTGGATTGTAATTAAAGGTGTCAGTGTGAACTCTTGGGAATGAATATACACGCATAAGCAATGGCAAAACCTATTCACATATCTTGATTTCTAAATACCATTCTCTCTTAAAAGGAACAATGTCTCCTTAAGAGAAATGACTGATTCCAAGTCTAGGGCTTGTAAGGATAAAACAATTTTCTTTTCCTATAAGTGCTGTTCTGTAGACAATTAGGAATATCTGAATAACGTCTGTGTGCTAGATCAGAGAACAGAAAATTATGACCCATGAGCCAAGACACCCTACCACCAGTTTTGGAAAGTGAATCTATATTGAACACAGTCATGGCCTTTCATTTACATTATTTTCTCTGGCTACCTTTAAACTACAAGAATAGAGTTGAATGGTTAAGACAAAGACCATATGGTCTGCAAGGCCTAAAATAATTACTACCTGACCCTTAACAGAATAAGTTTGTCACCCACAGGATTAGATAATGGTATTGAATCAATGTTAAGTTCCTGATTTGGTAATTGTAGTGTGATTATGTAAAATAATTCCTTATTATTAGGAAACACAGAAGTTTTTTGGAGGTAAAGGAGTATCCTATCTGCAAATTACTCTTCAACACTTCAGGAAAAATATAATTCCACATACTAATATTAAATATATAAAAAAATATATCAACAGATAGGTAGATATCATGAGAGTGAGAAAGTGGAATGAATAAGCATCTACAGTAAAAGCTATAATTAAATGGTAACATTTGGTGAATCTGGATCAAGGGTGTCCGGGAATTTTTTGTACTATTTATGCAAATTTTTCATAGTTCTGAAAATATATAAAAAATATTAATAAAGGAAAGTGAAGTGGGAAGCACTTAGCTGACCTCTTGCTCTGGTCTGTGTTTTCTCCAAATACTCTTCCTACTTCGTTATGTTTCTCAGTCTCTTTTGTAGATCTCTTTTCTTTAGATTGCTCCTTAAATCATTTTGTAATTCCAGTGTCAGAAGAGGCCAACTTGCTGCCAAGTAATTAAATAAACTTTCAACAGTTCTCCTTTCTCAGGTTCTGTAGGAAATCTAACACTGTCTGTAAGATTTCTTCAAATTCTAGCAAGTGAAGTTAGGGGTGGGGGTGAGGAGTGGTTACTTTTATTATCCCTTCTTATACCAAGTTTCCAGTGTGGTAACTTCACTTGTACCACTTTTCCTGTAACTGTCTTTATTCTTCTACTCTTTGTCAACCTATATCTGGAATTCAGCTTCCTTCCCAGGATATCTTGCTCATGCTCAGGACGTCTTCAAATGAGAAGATGTAAAATGAATATGACACATCTGACATCTACAAAGTTTTCCTTCTATCACACTATGCACTATTAGGAATATCTCACTGGTTATATTTCCCCATAGACTCCAGGTTCCCTCCATATTGCTTGCCCCTCTTCCCTTGGATTTCTCCACCTTCGAGTTCAATTCTTCCTATCCTATTTTAAAGAGCCACTAAATTCTATATTCTTAGGTCTATACCCCTATATGGATTTCCAAAAACTCAATGTCTTTGCTATAAAATGTATCTTGATTCTGGAGTCTCACCTTGCAGCATAAAATTTCAGAAATCCATTCTTTTCATTCTAAGTAGACAGAGGTATATTATATTTATTGAGTTATAAACAAACATGTATTATACATATGTTTATTTAGAAAAAGCTCTGAAACTTATACAAATCAGAGCTCATCTTGAAATAATGGACATTGAAGATACTAGTAGAGTTGCCTTTGTCTATTAGAAATATATGCAGGGGCTTCCCTGGTGGTGCAGTGGTTGAGAGTCCTCCTGCCAATGCAGGGCACACGGGTTCGTGCCCCGGTCCGGGAAGATCCCACATGCTGCAGAGCGGCTGGGCCCGTGAGCCATGGCCACTGAGCCTGAGCGTCCAGAGCCTGTGCTCCACAACGGGAGAGGCCATAACTGTGAGAGGCCCGCGTACCCCAAAAAAAAAAAAAAAAATAGTAAGAGCCCAGAATCTGCAGTCAAACTGTCTTAATTTGTATTTTTACTCCACTAGGCAATGAGTGATCCTAGGCAAGCTACTTGAGTGTTCTGTGCCTTCCTTTCCTCCACTGTTCATTGAGAGTTACAATGGTATCTACTGCACAGTCATTCACACATGTGACCATGGCAGCAATTTTTTGATAATAAAACCTGGAGACAAAGTACCCATCAGTAAGCAATACTTAAATAATATCCCATGAAAATTATATAATACAATTCAGTTATTACATGAATGACACAGATCTTTATTTGCTGATTAAAAAAGATATGCTCAAATTAAAAAAAAAAACTTAAAATTATATATACTTAAATTTGGGAAGAATCACCAGAATTTTGATTACCTAACCTTAAGGAACTGGGGAGAGAGGTTCTAACTTTTCATTTTGTAACTTTTCATACCGTTTGAGTTTCCTAACCATATAAAATGGTATTATTGGTTAAGTGAACAAGAGATATATTGGCAGTGAAATTATGGGTAATTTTAATTTTATTTGTAGTTTACTATACAATAAAAAATCCAATATGTGTTCTAGCTATATATTATGAAAGGGAATAAATTATTAATAGCATTCATGCCATGAATTCGCTATAAACTGAAAAATGTTCTTGTGAGTTTTTGACATTTATATGAATGAATGAAAACAAATATGATTATATTGACAAAAAATAAAAAATAAGAAAACATATATGTGTACAATTAACAAATTATTTTTCATAGTGCTTGATATAGAATAAATGTTCTGTAGGTTCTTTTGTTTTTTTTGTTGTTGTTATTATTACTGTTGTTATAAGCTATAGCCAGCATCAATTTTTTGAATATGGGTAGTTAGAGCACAATACTAGACAAGTGTGGGAAAATGACCTCATTTTAACATGGTAATGATTTCAAGAAAGAAGTAAACTTTAAAATATATTTCTAAAAATACCAGGAGACTATTAATCCAAACAATAGGAAAGGAATTTGATTTCTTCTGTTCCCATGTTGACGAAAATACTAAGTCTGTGCTTTGAGGTCTTTAAGAAAATTCTGTGACCTGAGACCAGGGATAACTGATTTCTGAGTAATTTGAGAAGCGACTTTTTTTTTTTTTCTCTTCCATTCAGGAGTATAATAATAAAACTATGCTTTCCCTTTGGTGTCTCGTATGATTACTCAAGAAATCAGTAATCAACATAGGCCAGACTAAGGCAGGATTTTTAAAGTGGACATTCTTTAAGAAGAACTGGGGATTCAACTCTGTTCCAGAATTAAGTTCTTCAGCAAGAAATGGACTGTTTGTGCAGTAGCAGCTGTGTACACTAATAGAATGATTTTGGTTTTAATTAGTAGCATTTCCCTGCAAAAGAATTACATATGCTGTTTACTCAACGTTTTTTAAAGGGCCATTAATGTTTTTGTAATCTCCTTTCTTTCCAGACTACACTTTAAAAGGCTTTTAAAATTTTTGTTTTCATTATGAAGGGAATACAAAATAGGTACTATGCTTATGGCAAATTTTTGTTTCCTACAAAATATTCCAACTAGAGATTCAAATAAACATGCTCACAGCCTTACATGTACAATTCACTTTGAGTTTATAAAATTTATTGGGGCTTTTTATTGTAAAGAATTGAGCCTTAACATATGCAGCAGAAAAAAATGTTTTGAGATATCCACAAATGGATATTTCCCAAAGGAAATTCTTTAGCTGCCATTAGCTCTCATAGGTGCTGGATGGAAGAGTGAGGGGGAAGGTATGCCTCAGCACGCACAGTCAGAAGCTGGATTGAGTGCTGCCTTTTGAACTAAATAGTAGTAGTTAATTGAATTTAGATTTATTACATGGTAAAACTCAGAATGGAAATACTTTTGAAAAATATTCTTGGATATTTACTATAAGGTCATCCTTTGAACTCAAGGTCTTCCATGTGTTCCTCAAGTTCACAGAAACTTTTGATACAAGGCTGAATGAACTTGATTTCCATGTTTGAAGGTTGGACTGTCAGCAGTTTATGGAATTTTGTAAAAAGGTGCAATGGTATTATGTTTCTCAGAGAGACTGCAGGTCAGAAAATCAACTGAATGGATTCTTCTAAAGACATAATTTTAAAAGGTCTATGGATTACAAGCCTCTGATATTTTTTTTTTTTTTTTTTTTTTTTGCGGTATGCGGGCCTCTCACTGTTGTGGCCTCTCCCGTTGTGGAGCACAGGCTCCGGATGCGCAGGCTCAGCAGCCATGGCTCACGGGCCCAGCCGCTCCGCGGCATGTGGGATCCTCCCAGACCAGGGCACGAACCCGTGTCCCCTGCATCGGCAGGCGGACTCTCAACCACTGCGCCACCAGGGAAGCCCCTACGATATCTTATTTTTATATGCTCAACTTGATTTGTATGGATCCTGTATATCAGGGCTTCTGATTTTTATCTTCTATGATGGAATAGTAAAATCACAGAAGCAGTTTTAATATACTCATGCTAAGACACAGTAGTAATTACAGAAGAAAGGAGAATACTTAATTCGGTTTAATTAGGGGATCGAACAGAGAGATTATGTATATCGTATGCTTTTATCTATTAATTGTATGCCATGTATGTTAGAAATATATAGCAGCTAAGGACTAGGAGAAAAAGTTTGGTGACAATATGGCATTGAATTTTTTTTTTTTTTTTTGACAAAAATAATCCTGGGAAAACAATGCCAGACTGTATGGGAAGGCACAAAGTGTGACTGCTTGTGGAGAGAAAATGTCATAGCTGGCTAGATCACAGTGTGTTTCTATAAAAAAATGGCTCTTGGTCTGCTAAAATCAGATATTCAAAGGCCATAGTTTCACAACCATCAAAAAGGTATTGAAAAGCTATGTCAACCACAGCAATAAATAGTATATACACTTTCATAGACTGACCACATCTTAAGGAAGAGTTTACTTCTGCTTTCTCAGGAGGTGAATTAAGAGCATACTTTAAAAGAGAATTATCCAGGATGGATGATCAGTGAGGATAGATTTTTACAACAGTAACAACTGTGATTGAGTGTTTTCCTCAAGTATCTTTCCTATGTTGCACAGTCACACATTTTCTAAACAATCAAGCATAAAATTATTCTTTACAGTTTAGAATCAATTATAATTGAAACAAAAGTATAAAATCAAAATCTGTAAGGGACTTTGAGAATTGCTGATTTATTATTGCATGAAAGAGATGACAAACCCATTAGATTAAAAAACTACTGCTACCTCAACATAATAAAGGCCATATATGACAAACCCACAGCCACCATCATTCTCAATGGTGAAAAACTGAAACGATTTTCTCTAAGATCAAGAACAAGACAAGGTTGTCCACTCTCACCACTATTATTTAACATAGTTTTGGAAGTTTTAGCCACAGCAATCAGAGAAGAAAAAGAAATAAAAGGAATCCAAACTGGAAAAGAAGAAGTAAAGCTGTCACTGTTTACAGATGACATGATACTATACGTAGAGGATCCTAAAGATGCTACTAGAAAACTATTAGAGCTAATCAATGAATTTGGTAAAGTTGCAGGACACAAAATTAATGCACAGAAATCTCTTGCATTCCTATACACTAATGATGAAAAATCTGGAAGAGAAATTAAGGAAAAACTCCATTTACCATTGCAACAAAAAGAATAAAATACCTAGGAATAAACCTACCTAGGGAGAAAAAAATACCTGTATGCAGAAAATTATAAGACATTGATGAAAAAAATTAAAGTTGATACAAACAGAGGGAGAGATATACCATGTTCTTAGATTGGAAGAATCAACATTGTGAAAATGACTACACTACCCAAAGCAATCTACAGATTCAATGCAATCCCTATCAAACTACCAATGGCATTTTTCACAGAACTAGAACAAAAAAATTCATAATTTGTGTGGAAACACAGAAGACCCCAAATAGCCAAAGCAGTCTTGAGAAAGAAAAACAGAGCTGGAGGAATCAGGCTCCTGGACTTCAGACTATACTACAAAACTACAGTAATCAAGACAGTATGGTACTGGTACAAAAACAGAAATATAGATCAATGGAACAGGATAGAAAGCCCAGAGATGAACCCACGCACATACAGTCACCTTATCTTTGAAAAAGGAGGAAAGAATATACAATGGAGTAAAGACAGCCTCTTCAACAAGTGGTGCTGGGAAAACTGGACAGCTACATGTAAAAGAATGAAATTAGAACACTCCCTAACACCATACACAAAAATAAACTCAAAATGGGTTAAAGACCTAAGTGGAAGGCCAGACACTATAAAACTCTTAGAGGAAAACATAGGCAGAACACTCCATGACATAAATCACAGCAAGATCCTTTTTGACCCACCTCCTAGAGAAATGGAAATAAAAACAAAAATAAACAAATGGGACCTAATGAAACTTAAAAGCTTTTGCACAGCAAAGGAAACCATAAACAAGATGAAAAAACAACCCTCAGAATGAGGGAAAATATTTGCAAATGAAGCAACTGACAAAGGATTTACATACACTCATCCAGCTCAATATCAAAAAAACAAATAACCCAATCTAAAAATGGGCAGAAGACCTAAATAGACATTTCTCCAAAGAAGATACACAGATTGCCAACAAACACATGAAAGGATGCTCAACATCACTAATCATTAGAGAAATGCAAATCAAAACTGCAATGAGGTATCACCTCACACCAGTCAGAATGGCCACCATCAAAAAATCTACAAACAATAAATGCTGGAGAGGGTGTGGAGAAAAGGGAACCCTCTTGCACTGTTGGTTGGAATGTAAATTGATACAACTATTATTGAGAACAGTATAGACATGGAAGCAACCTGTGTTCAACAACAGATGAATGGGTAAAGAAGATGTGGCACATATATACAATGGAATACTACTCAGCTGTAAAAAGAAACAAAACTGAGTTATTTTTAGTGAGGTGGATCACCTACAGTCTGTCATACAGAGTGAAGTAAGTCAGAAAGAGAAAAACAAATACCATATGCTAACACATATATATGAAATATAAAAAAAAAAAGTTCTGAAGAACCTAGGGGCAGGACAGGAATAAAGACACAGACGTAGAGAATGGACTTGAGGACACAGGGAGGGGGAAGGGTAAGCTGGGACGAAGTGAGAGAGTGGCATGGACATGTATACACTACCAAATGTAAAATAGATAGCTAGTGTGAAGCAGCTATATAGGACAGGGAGATCAGCTTGGTGCTTTGTGACCACTTAGGCAGGTCGGATAGGGAGGGTGGGAGGGAGATGCAAGAGGGAGGAGCTATGGGGATATAGGTATACATATAGCTGATTCACTTAGTGATATAGCAGAAACTAACACAACATTGTAAAGCAATTATACTCTAATAAAGGTGTTAAAAAATGTTAATAGACAGAAAAAAGGTGGCAAAACACTAGAGAACCTAGCATTTAGGCTGAGACAACAACAACAACAAAAAACTACTGCTACTACAACTACAGCTACTATGACTATAATAGACTGAAACAAAGCAATGTTCACATTATGCATATTTTTCTTTCTTTTCATGGAGTGAAGAAGACTTTGCCTCTGCCACTGATATAATGTTGTTGATTAAATGTATCTAACATATTTAATATGTGAAACCCTAAAAGATGTGAAAATTTACACCAGATTTTAAATCCAAGTAAATGGGTTTTTAATGCATGCAAGAAATTACCTGGTACAGCTTTTCACTTATAACAATCCTCTCAGTTCTTTAAGTGACACATTTTTTAAACGAAAATAATGAATGGTTTGTATGCCAAAGTAAGATATCTTCCATTAAATGTATCGGAAAAAATCTCTGTAAATGTAAGCAATTTGATTAAGACATTTGATAAAGAGATGCCACCCTTTTACGGACACAGCTCTCAAAGAGGCTCAGGGGACCTCAGAATTTTAGTGTGATCTTGGAAATATGTATGGAGCTCAGCTCAATGGTTTAAAACAATAAGGAAGGGGCTTCCCTGGTAGCGCAGTGGTTGAGAGTCCGCCTGCCGATGCAGGGGGCATGGGTTTGTGCCCTGGTCCGGGAGGATCCCACATGCCGCGGTGTGGAGTCTGCCTGCCGATGCAGGGGACACGGGTTTGTGCCTGGGTCTGGGAAGATCCCACATGCCTTGGCCCGTGAGCCATGGCCGCTGAGCCTGCACGTCTGGAGCCTGTGCTCCGCAATGAGAGAGGCCACAACAATGAGAGGCCCGTGTACCACAAAAAAAAAAAAAAAAAAAAAAAAAAAAAAAAAAATTCTTTTTATACGCAAAAAAAAAAAAAAAAACAATAAGGAAGAAAAAGAAAGAGAGAACAAAAAACAAGAACAATTTGCTTAAAATTATGGTCTTTAATATTTGTGAACTGCATATAAAGATCAGGATTATCCAAGGTTTTACTCCCTCTTTTGGTAGAAAGCCTTTACTCCAGGAAGTAAAAGGTGGAATTAAGCCATCACTTAGCTAGAGGATCCAGTTTTACCTGTGCCTCCAAGAATTTACTAGTTGGAGAATGGGGACCATAAATTCACCACTTGACATAGTGGGTAGTCAAAAAAATGTTTCATGTAATTTATATGAAAACCTCAGCTAAATCTATAATACATATTTAAATATAAAGAGAAATGTTCTTTCATATTTAAATACCATGGATAAAATATAGATACATGGATAACTGTAAATCTTGTGGTTTTAGAACCCTGGAAAGAAGAACTAACATTGAATTGGATTCTCATAAGAGGAATGAATTGAGAATGTGACAATTACCTAGTAAATCAGGCTGTAGGTAGACAACCTTTATAATTAAAACTGAAATTTAAGCTTAATATGTGCCTTTTCTTTAGACATGCTGCAACATATTCTGAAACTGTGCTTTATCTTGTCAATAATGAAGTGTCAAGACTGAAGTGTTTGGTGGTGCATAATGGATATTGAATACATTTTGATGCATAACAAAAATCTTAGCATTAAGACAAGTTTAGATAATAGAGTAATATTTGATTCAGTTAATGCATATATAACCCATTGGGTTATACTACCTTTTAGTCTAATTAAATATAGTATTGCTGTGCTCAATTCTCACAAGAAATCATGAAAAAGAATTTAAATAATTATGTAGACTCATATTATCTATCCATTTATATTTTATTTTAATTTCATTTCTATTGTTGTTTCAGCTACAAAAACTAAGCTGGATTCCCTCAAGTAGGGCAGTTAATTGGTTTGAGACTCCCTGCTCAGTATATTTATTTTAGCTGCAAACATTTTCTTAAGAAGAAAAAAAGGAAAAAGAAAAATCCGACTCCTGAAAGAAGTTATAATTAAAGCAGATAACCAGAACCAGATGGTTCTGATTCCATTTTACTAATAAAGGAAATCAAAGTGTTTGTGTAGATTACTTAAAGACACACTGAACATTAGTGGAAAGCAGGTCCCCTAAATTCTTGTCATTTTTGTCATTCACTCCAGCATACAACAAATATGAAGGCAGGTAGAAAAGCAAAGTAGCTATCTAAAGAAAAATGGGGGAGAGGGTAGTAATTGAAAATTTGTCATTTTTAAGCTGTTCATAATTAGTAACCAATAGTTATCAAAAAGAAATCAAACTTACACCCCCTTCTCCAGCATTAACTTTCAAAATGGGGACTTGGGGAAATTCAGCCCACACAATTAATTTTACCTTTTTCCATGTCTATACAATTGAGTTCCTACTCCATAAGCAGTTATGCAACTTTCCTTTTGTTTAACATAATAGCATTCTACATCATTAAGTGTATATTGATGATAGGTATATAGAAAGATAGATGATAGATAGATAGATAGGTGATAGATAGATATACAGAGATATATATTCTAAAATGTTATTCTTCATTTTAGCATATTATTCCCCTGGATAAATGCGTTATTGTATTTTAACTATATAAACATTGTTTTAAAGCCTTTCTCCATTATAAATAATGTGGTAGTGTCCAATTTTCTAAATAAATCTCTGAGTGCCTCTCTGGTTAACTTCTTAAGATTATTTCCTAAGGGTAGAATTACCAGATCAAAATATGTGACTATTGGGCTTCCCTGGTGGCGCAGTGGTTGAGAATCTGCCTGCCAATGCAGACGACACGGGTTCGAGCCCTGGTCTGGGAAGATCCCACATGCCATGGAGCAACTGGGCCCGTGAGCCACAATTACTGAGCCTGCGCGTCTGGAGCCTGTGCTCCGCAACAACAGAGGCCGCGATAGTGAGAGGCCTGCGCACCGCGATGAAGAGTGACCCCCACTTGCCACAACTAGAGAAAGCCCATGCACAGAAATGAAGACCCAACACAGCCATAAATAAATAAATAAATAAATACATTGTGTATAAAAAAAAAAAAAAAAAAATATGTGACTATTATAAAGACTTTTGATGAACATTGCCAAAAATTATCATTTGAAGGCTTACTAATTTTTATTTCATCAGCAATCTAATGTATGCATTATTTCATGAAGTTTCACTATAACTGGGTTTTATTTGTCATATTTTTGTTTTACATAGATTTTATTTTATGAATTATCTGTTCATATCAAGTGCCAATATTCTATCATAAATTAATTTTCAAATTTTTATTTTATAGCATAATTTAGGAACCTTTAATCATTTTCCTCTTACCTGTTAAAAGTACAACCAGTTCCTTTAATATCTTACTACTTTGCCTGATATAACTAATACTGTGATTAACACATAGCAAGTACAAAACAAATCACATAAAAATATTTGGAAAGTATATTATTTCAAATGCCATTGCATATATGTGTTTAAAGGAGGAAGTGCACCACAGTATAACACCATACCCCTCATAATTCATTGTCTTATTTAATATCAGAGGTAGAAAGGTATTGTAAGTAGAGGAGCTTAAAGTAGAAGAGACCATTCTATGAACTATGCCCTTAAACCTAAAAATGATGCAATGTTTGTCCTATCACCATACAGATGAGGGGACTTCTCCTTCATAGTTTACATTTATGATTTCTTATATTTTCAGTTTACATCTTAGATTTATTATATTTATCTTTCTTCTTTTTTATAGTTACATACTTTTTCATCCTTGTGAAATGCTGAGACATTGTGAGGTTTGTATGTGTGTACAAAGGGTGAGATCTGAGTGGATTATAAATTTACAAGAGGGCATTAGAGAAAACTTCCTGTGCAACTAGAAAGAGCTTACATATCAACAAACATATTTTATAATGTAACCAAATTAAATAATTTGGTAAAAAATCTTTAACCTTTTTTATGGGTACCATAATTCTTCTATATATACCCAGAGTAATGCAGTTCTATTTTTTTTAATAAATGTATTTATTTTTATTTTATTTTATTATTTATTTTTGGCTACACTGGGTCTTCGCGCTGCACGCAGGCTTTCTCTAGTTGTGGTGAGCGGGGGCTACTCTTCGTTGCAGTGCACGGCTTCTCATAGTGGTGGCTTCTCTTATCATGGAGCACGGGCTCTAGGAGCGCGGGCTTCAGTAGTTGCGGCACACAGGCTCAGTAGTTGTGGCTCGTGGGCTCTAGAGTGCAGGCTCAGTAGTTGTGGCGCACAGGCTTAGTTGCTCCATGGCACGTGGGATCTTCCCAGACCAGGGCTCAAACCCGTGACCCCTAAGTAATGCAGTTCTAAATCTGAGATTCATTATTAAATGATTAAGACAAAAACTAAAACTGAATTAAACTCTACCAAAACAGAACTTAGGCTTTTAAGTTATTCATCAAGATTATGTCAACTCAGTAACCAAATTTTAAAAAATACACAGATATTTATCTTTGATAAGAAAGGTCTAAAAGAAGACCTTTTTTAAAAGATATTCACTATTTCCTTTGATACATATTATATATATATATATATATATATATATATATATATATATATGTATATGTATGTGTACATGTACTTCATCCTACTACACTGACATTTTGAAATTCTTTTCAAACTACCATTTTCTACGTGAGAAGGCACGATGTGACCCAATCAACTACATTGGGAATCACAGCTCTATGTGGAGAAAGTAGCTGAGAGGATTGCAGTACATTTGGAGTAACTGGCCTCGATCTATAATAAATTTCAAATGACTGGCTCAAAACACAGATCCAGGGCAGGAAATCAATCCCTTAGAAAAATCTTTTGGATAAAAATGCCACTGATTTCATTGGAAAAGCCTTAATTTTGAAAACCAATGTTCCAGAAAATGCCAAATTAAATGGACAATTACTCTGGATTGCTTGGAGATAGCTTCACAATTTCGGCAAAAGGACTGAACAAGAAACTTGTTCTTTAGAGAGAAATCATCAGATGTGTCTTTACTGTTACATGAATGCCATTACAACTCCAGATGAAAATATAAAAAATCTGAATTGCATGGTAAGATTATGGCAAGTAAACTGAGAAATATGAAAACAGGAGACTAACATGAGTAAACCCAACTTCTTACCCTACAATATATTTACATATGTAAAGATAGGAGCTCTTCTCTTTTTGAATAATCAGAAATAGTCAAGCAGCCAGAATTCCTCTGATAATACCATCATATTTTTTTATTCAAAATTCCTTTCTAGCTTCCGGAGCCTGTGCTCTGCAACTGGAGAGGCCACAACAGTGAGAGGCCCGCGTACTGGAAAAAAAAAAAAAAAAAAATTCCTTTCTAGCTTCCGGAGCCTGTGCTCTGCAACTGGAGAGGCCACAACAGGGAGAGGCCCGCGTACTGGAAAAAAAAAAAGAAAAAAAAAAAAAAATTCCTTTCTAGCTTCCGGAGCCTGTGCTCTGCAACTGGAGAGGCCACAACAGGGAGAGGCCCGCGTACTGGAAAAAAAAAAAGAAAAAAAAAAAAAAATTCCTTTCTAGCTTCCGGAGCCTGTGCTCTGCAACTGGAGAGGCCACAACAGGGAGAGGCCCGCGTACTGGAAAAAAAAAAAGAAAAAAAAAAAAAAATTCCTTTCTAGCTTCCGGAGCCTGTGCTCTGCAACTGGAGAGGCCACAACAGGGAGAGGCCCGCGTACTGGAAAAAAAAAAAGAAAAAAAAAAAAAAATTCCTTTCTAGCTTCCGGAGCCTGTGCTCTGCAACTGGAGAGGCCACAACAGGGAGAGGCCCGCGTACTGGAAAAAAAAAAAGAAAAAAAAAAAAAAATTCCTTTCTAGCTTCCGGAGCCTGTGCTCTGCAACTGGAGAGGCCACAACAGGGAGAGGCCCGCGTACTGGAAAAAAAAAAAGAAAAAAAAAAAAAAATTCCTTTCTAGCTTCCGGAGCCTGTGCTCTGCAACTGGAGAGGCCACAACAGGGAGAGGCCCGCGTACTGGAAAAAAAAAAAGAAAAAAAAAAAAAAATTCCTTTCTAGCTTCCGGAGCCTGTGCTCTGCAACTGGAGAGGCCACAACAGGGAGAGGCCCGCGTACTGGAAAAAAAAAAAGAAAAAAAAAAAAAAATTCCTTTCTAGCTTCCGGAGCCTGTGCTCTGCAACTGGAGAGGCCACAACAGGGAGAGGCCCGCGTACTGGAAAAAAAAAAAGAAAAAAAAAAAAAAATTCCTTTCTAGCTTCCGGAGCCTGTGCTCTGCAACTGGAGAGGCCACAACAGGGAGAGGCCCGCGTACTGGAAAAAAAAAAAGAAAAAAAAAAAAAAATTCCTTTCTAGCTTCCGGAGCCTGTGCTCTGCAACTGGAGAGGCCACAACAGGGAGAGGCCCGCGTACTGGAAAAAAAAAAAGAAAAAAAAAAAAAAATTCCTTTCTAGCTTCCGGAGCCTGTGCTCTGCAACTGGAGAGGCCACAACAGGGAGAGGCCCGCGTACTGGAAAAAAAAAAAGAAAAAAAAAAAAAAATTCCTTTCTAGCTTCCGGAGCCTGTGCTCTGCAACTGGAGAGGCCACAACAGGGAGAGGCCCGCGTACTGGAAAAAAAAAAAGAAAAAAAAAAAAAAATTCCTTTCTAGCTTCCGGAGCCTGTGCTCTGCAACTGGAGAGGCCACAACAGGGAGAGGCCCGCGTACTGGAAAAAAAAAAAGAAAAAAAAAAAAAAATTCCTTTCTAGCTTCCGGAGCCTGTGCTCTGCAACTGGAGAGGCCACAACAGGGAGAGGCCCGCGTACTGGAAAAAAAAAAAAAAAAAAATTCCTTTCTAGCTCTACAATTGTATTCAAACATAACTGGGAGACAAGGCCTCATGGTTCAGCTTTTAGTGTATCCTTCAGTATACCAACCATGTAACACCACATTAATGTATGGATTTGCTGATTCTTGTAAAGAGATAATTTCGTGTCATGTTCACAGATAAGATGAGCTGAATAGTTTGTGATCATCTATTTGCCATATACAAATGTTCAGATATTACTTTCTCTCTGAAGCTTCCCCTGTTCCTAACCCTCTAATCTACTCCTTCCGTTTTTGTTCTACTTTAATTATATATTAGTGTATAGTATAATTAAAATTTTGTATGTATTCTATCTTTACTTACTGACACAGTATTTGGAGGTAGAAACTTAAATTTAAATTATTTAAATTATTACAGGCATACCTCATTTATTGTGCTTCCCAGATATTGTATTTTTTACAAATTTAAAGTTTGTGGCAATCCTGCATTGATCAAATCTATAGGTACCATTTTTCAACAGCCCTTGCTCACTTCATGTCTCTGTGTCACATTTTGGTAGTTCTTGTGATATTTCAAACTTTTTCATTATTATATTGTTATGATGCTCTGTGATCAGTGATCTTTGATGTTACTATTGTAATGTTTTAGGGCACCACAAACCATGCTCATATATGATGGCAAACTTAATCGATAAATGTGTGTTTTCTGACTGCTCTACTGACCAGTCATTCTCCTGTCTCTCTCCCTCTCTTCAGGCATCTCTACTCCCTGGGACACAACAATATTGTAATTAGGCCAATTAATAACCCTACAATGACCTCTAAATGTTCAAGTGAAAGGAAGAGTCTCTTTCACTTTAAATCAAAACCTAGACATAATTAAGCTTACTGAGTCGTGAATGCAAAGAAACAGTTCTTGAAGGAAATTAAAAGTGCTCTTCCAGTGAGCACACAAATGATAAGAAAGCAAAACAGCCTTATTGCTGATACGGCAAAAGTGTTATTGGTCTGGATAAAAGATCAAACCAGCCACAAGATTCCCTTAAGCCAAAACCTAATGTAGAGCAAGGCCCTAATTCTGTTCAATTCCATGAAGGCTGAGAGAGGTGAGGAAGCCATAGAAGAGGTGAATGTAGCAGAGGTTGGTTCATGAGGTTTCAGGAAAGAAGCCATCTCCATAACATAAATGTGCAAGGTGAAGCAGCAAGTGCAGATGTAGAAGCTGCAGCAAATTATCCAGAAAATCTAGCTAAGATAATTAACGAAGTTGGCTACACTAAACAACAGATTTTCAATGCAGATGAAACAGCCTTATATCGGAAGAAGATACCATCAAGGACCTTCATAGCTAGAGAAGAGAAGTCAATGCCTGGCTTCAAACCTTCAAAGGACAGACTAACTCTCTCGTTATAGGATAATGCAGCTGGTGATTTTTAGTTGAAATCAATGCTCTTTTATCATTCTGAAAATCCCAGAGCCCTTAAGAATTATGCTAAATCTACTCTGCCTATACTCTATGAATGGAACAACCAAAGCCTCGGTGACAGCCCATCTGTTGGCAATATGGTTTATGGAATATTTCAAGCCCATTGTTTAAAACCACTGGTCAGAAAAAGAAGATTACTTTCAAAATATTACTCATATTGTTCATTGACAATGGACATGTTTACCCAAGTGTTCTGATGGAGGTGTACAACAAGATTAATGTCTTCATGCCTGCTAAAACAACATCCATTGTGCAGCCCATGGATCAAGGAGTAATTTCCACTTTTAAGTCTTATTATTTAAGAAATACATTTTGTAAGACTATAGCTGCCATCAATAGTGATTCCTCTAATGGGTCTGGGCAAAGTAAACTGAAAAAAATTGTGTAAAGAATTCACCATTCTAGATGCCATGAAGAACATCCATGATTCCATGATTTGGAAGAGGTCAACCTATAGACATTAACAGGAGTTTGGAAGAAGAAGACTCTGACACTCATGGGTGACTTGACTGGAGGAAGTAACTGCAGATGTGGTGGAAATAATAAGAGAACGAGAACTAGAAGTGGAGCCTGAAGATGTGACTGATTTGCTGCAATGTCATGCTAAAATGTTAAGGGATGAGGAGTTGCTTGTTATGGATGAACAAAGAAAGTAGTTTCTTGAGATGGAACCTAGTCCTAGTGAAGATTCTGTGAAGACTGTTAAAATGACAACAAAGGATTTAGAATATTACATAAACTTAGTTGGTAAAACAGTGGCAGGGTTTGAGAGGATTGGCTCTAGTACTGAAAGACATTCTATTGTGGGTAAAATGCTATCAAACAGCACTGCATGCTACAGAGAAATCATTCCTGAAAGGAAGAGCCAATCAATATAGCAAATTTTATTGCTGACTTATTTTAAGAAATTTCTACAGCCACCCCAGCCTTCAGCAACCATAACCATGATCAGTCAGTAGCTATCAACAGAGAGGCAAGACCTCCCACCAGCAAAAAGGTTACAACTTGCTGAAGGCTCATATGATGGTTAGCATTTTTTAGCAATAAAGTATTTTTTAAATTAAGGTATATACATTGTTTGTTTAGATATAACTCTATTGCACACTTAATAGACTACAGTATGGTGTAAATGTAACTTTTATATGCACTGGGCAACCAAAAAATTTGTTTGGCTTGCTTCATTGCTATATTTGCTTTATTGCAGTGATCTGGAACTGACCTGCAATATCCCTGAGGTATTGCAGATATATGTGTGCGTGTGTGTGTGTGTGTGTGTGTGTGTGTGTGTGTGTGTATACCACTGCTTCTTTATCCATTCATTTGTCAAGAGGCACTTAGGTTGCTTCCATATCTTAGCTATTGTAAATAATGCTAATGCTAATGCTAATACATCAGAAGACATATATCTTTTTAGATAAGTGTTTTGGTTTTTCTCAGATAAATACCTAGGATTAGAATTGCTGGATCCTATGGTAGTTCTATTTTTATCTCTCATTAAGTTCTTTATTGATTGTAAATAATTTATACTATTTTTTTGGTATTCTTCCAGCTTTGTTCCCTGAGTCCCTTGTTAGTATTTATATAGGAACATTTGAACTGTTTGCCTTCAGAATCAACCTTACCTACTTATCTCCTGTGTTGAAAAAATAATGATATTCATATTTTTCTATTAATAGTTTTATGTATCAGACATTATTAAATTTAGTATAATTCCCATTTATTTCCTGATATGTATCTATATCATCTGAGTGTGGGCCCCCATTCTACATTATCTTCTCATCCTAATATGACTTAAACTTTTATGATTGAGTAGTTGATTTTGAATGGGAAATTGGTTAGACCATTCAGGAAAACTTTCAATGACATGTTATTATCTCTGTGTATATAGAGCAGGATGACCAGACCAAAACAGAGGCAAGTTAAGACTCCTGTGTAGAATCCATCTCAGTCCCTGACCCCTTTCTGGGCTACACTGTTCTCTATAAATTTCTCAGTGCCTTTCTTGACAGGCAGAGCACAGTTCACCCTGTGAACACTTTTCACATGGCTACTTTACTCAGGCATTAGGTGCAGGCATGTGAGAAAACAGCTGGAGGAGATCAGCTTACAGGGTGGGTATGCTTATAAACAAATAGTGTGTTTAATTAAAAGAGTATGGGGTGAGGAAGAGATAAATTAACTAACAGATTATTTTAATAACCTGATAAATCTAAAGTTACACATACATCAGGTTGAGAGGATTTATAAAGATTGTCAAAGATTAACATATATGATATAGTTGGTGATTTACTTTGGATACAGTTGAATTAAAGTATTATTCATTGTGTTTATCTGAGAAGAAAATAGTCAAATCTTAAAATTTAAACTAGAAGTGAGGTTATGAGAACTTGTTTTAGGAAAAATCTCTAAAGGAATTGGAGAATATTCTTGTTCTTGATCCATATTTCTCTTAACAGTTAACATTGTAGATTCAAATAATACCTTCATGTAAATTTTTCTGTTTATGAATAGTATTTAAACTGCAGGTCATTAAAACTGGTTGCATAATATCTCATTTTTAATATCTCAAGGACATATAAAATATCCATTATTCATTCATTATTGAATTATATTCATCTATTTAGTATATTCACAAACTATACTAGACAATTGGAAAAGTATCTTTAAACATTTTTTAATTCATAAGAATGAACAATTTTTAAGTAATTTGCATTTCTTTCTAAGAACTGTGTTTATGCACATGGGGTGTTAGGATGTTTCTTGTTAATCTGTAAGAATTTTCACTTATGTAGCATACTAAACCATTATCAGTGATGTTGGTCCAAAGAAACTTTTCAGTCTGATATTTGCTTTAATAATTATCCTGATATTTGTTATTTTACTGGTCTAACATACCCATCACTGGTAATAGTCCTTTTCTTGTTTAAGAAGTTTTTCCCCCACCCTAAATCAGTCATTCCTCCTTTTTCTTCCAGCTTTTAAAATACTTCCTTTGTTTTATATATTTTATATTTATTTCTACCTATGTTATTAAGAGCAAACTTAATATATTTTTTACAAACTAATTTTCTAAGATTATTTGTAAAAAATTAATTGCATAACCTTAGATTTTTAGATTTTTTATTTTAATAAAAATACAAAAAATTGTTCAATTTATTATTCTCCATGTTTTAAAACCAAAGCATCCTGGCAATCTATGAAAGGCTACGTGTAACCTCTACTTCCCTTTACATATAAGAATATGTTTAGTTTTAATATTAGAAGTGAAATAGTACTTTTAACTTATTTCTATGTGAAATAAGACCACAGCATACTTCTAGTTTGTTACCTTGGTTTTCAGGTTTAGACTAAGATAGTTCACAATTCTGTGATGGCAATGAAAATATTAAAAGATAAATACTGAGAACTCTCACTCTTTTCTGTGTTTGCATAGACAGGCTTCTGTGGTTCTGATTGGATAGTTTACAGGAGATTAGATTTATGAAAGAAGTGTGTGAGCTAAGAGCAGAAGAAAAGAACAGTGATAAATTGTGAGGGGGAAGGACAATCAGGGTAAGATAGGGCAGGCCTTTTGCATATCAGAGAGAATTTAGGGAGCAGAAGTGTGAATAAAATGGAAAAATATTTTGAAAATTTTCTGCTGTGTTGTTTGTTACAATTCATGCCTTCCAGACTCTTCAAAGGTTTCATTAGTCAGTGGAGAAAGGATCTGACATGTTTCGACTGAGGAGATAATTGAGGAGGCTGCCTTGTTATGTTACCAACAAATTTAGTAGTTGAAAGGCTGCAAAAATCCCATCATGTTAATATCCATTCTTTATTATTAGACATTCAAGTTTTTTTCTCATTGTAAATAATAGTGCAATAAACATATTTATGAGTGAAGTTTTTCTATTTAGGACGTTCCCCTAAATGTTCACATCTATAACCAAGTAATCAGAAAGAATATTTTCCAATTCTTATAGCATATTTCCAAACCACTCTCCAAAAGAGTTATTACTATTTACCTACCAACAGTTATATATGAGTATAAAAATTTCAGCGAAACCTGGTAAGCAGATAGAATTATTATTCTACATTTTAATTTGTTTAATCAGAGCTTTGTTTTTCTTTTATCTTGTGCTTTCTTAAACTCTGGTTCTTAAATATATTTCACTGTATTTGATACTAGTTCTATCTATTCTTGTGGAAACAGTCATTTTATGTCATATGCCTGTGTAACTTGTTAATATTTTAATTACCTAATTTGAAATAAAAAATATAGGATAATGTTTTCTCTATTATAATTCCTACACATATTTTACCTTAATATATTTTTCCTTTGTAATTTTAGTCATGTCAGTCACATTAAAACAATACTGTAAGAAAAAATTGTATTTTAACAAATGAACATATCTACAAAACAGAAAAAGACTCAAAGACATAGAGAAGAGACTTGTGGTTGCCAAGGTGGGGAGCGAAGGATTGGGAGTCTGGAATTTGCAGATGCAAACTAGTATATATAGGATGGATAAACAACAAGGTCCTACTGTATAGCACAGGGAAATATATTCAATATCCTGTGATAAACCATAATGGAAAAAAATATGAAAAAGACTATATATATGTAGGACTGAGTCACTCTGCTGTACAGCAGAAATTAACACAACATTGTCAATCAAATATACTTCAATAATTTTTTAAAAAGAAATTTAAAAAAACATTGCATTTGCATATAGGTGTATCTGTTGTTCATTTCCCTTAACTATTTTTTATTTCAAGTACATAGTTTTATATAATATTAGTTTTGGAAAGACAAGCACATTTACATTTTCCTAAAGAAAGCTGTACTTCCTGGTATAAATTAAACTCATGTGTCATTCCATTGGAACATCCATGTCCTTCTAGGGGAAATATTAGGACCATGTGCTACCCTGAAGTTCTATTTGTGGTTTTGCAAAAGCCACACACACAATGGAGCAGCTAGGGCTCCACTGAATGATTTACTTATCTAGAGGGAGACAGAGAAACAGAGAGTATGATAAGAAACTGTGGATATTAGAAAAGGTAGGAGAAGAGGGAAGTATAGGTCTATGAGGAATGAAACAGGAAAATGAGGATAGGCGATTCTAAAGTATACCTAGAGTTTTTTTCATAGCAGTCTTTCCAGAGTGATAGGTCTGTCTAAAGTATGGGGGTTTTGGCCATAACTTTGTATTTCTCCCACAGTACATCAGAGGTCTGAATGAAGTCCTACTCCTCCATCTGGGAGGGAATCCAAGGTACTTACCCTCAGATTGGGTTCAGACTTAGCAAACTGTGTGTGTTTTAAGAATGCTTTGTTTGCTTGCTTTTAACACTGTCTATGTCTATTTTATACTAGTAGCACATCAGTTATAACATGAACAACTTAATACATCTCTTCTGATACCTTGTGATAACTTTCCTCCCGGGTGCACTAAATAGCACTAAATATACCTCAGTTTATTCAGGTAATTTAATAGCTTTTTGAAGATTTAATGTTATCAAAATTTCATATTATAGTAGACTCTATGAACTATCTTATAAGCAATTATACACTTTGTTCCTCTTTTCTTCAACTTTTTTCTCTTGCCAGATAAACTTCTGGCCTGTTTACAGCATCCTATTTCACCTCATTTTATTTTGTACAAGTTATTTGCATGTTTATCAACATCTTTGGTGAATTTTGATGGAATTTTTCTGATACTTCCAAGACCACACAAGAAGAATCTAATATCTTATGATTACCACTATGGCTAAAACAGTTTCAATGCCTAGAAATCATATCAACCAGGTCATATCTTATAATAAGCTTTCTTATTTTTTCAATTCTTCACACAAAAATTCATAGATAGATAGATGTGTAGCAATTTCACACTGTCCAAACTTTAATCAACCTGTTCCAAGGGTAGTGATGGATGGATGGTAAAGTTTAATGGTAATCTTTATTCCCCCAATAAGTGGTAGATGAAATGGTGACAAGCCTTAGAGGTAGAAAGCAGTGAATTTGTTCCCAATCTGCTGAATTTTCCCATGCACAAAGCTCAAATGTATTCTCCTCAGGGAGACTTCCCTACAGATTAATAAACTGGGTTACAATGAAAAGAAAAAATATGATCCCATTAAAACACTGTACACACATGCATGTACACACATACACACACGAATTTTTAAAACTTTATTTTGATATCAATGTTTCCAGTTACATGCGGGGATAATTTTTGAATAGATATGACTATCTGCCTAATTATTTCTAGCCCACTGTGGAAAATAGTTTATTGCAACACAAATCTTTTCAGATCACTGATTCTTGGCTCTGCACAATGAACCCACAGCCAAAGCCTGGAATTCTAATCCTGTCTGTCAATCACTTGCTCAGTGCTGTGGTGGCCTATGTAAGCAAACCAAAATCTAGGTCTGTAATTGCTTCAAGGTTATGAAATTGAAACCTAAGGACCACCAATCACAGACATCCAATTTGGCTTTAAGTAATAGCCAATTAATAATTTCCTTACTTTGCTTCTGCCTTTTTTTTATAAAAGTATTTTTTCTATACAAGTCTCTCCCCAACTCCTGTCAATGGAGCATTCCTAACCCCTTGCCATGTGGCACTGCCTGATTCAAATCAATTTTTGCTCCAATAAATTCTTAAACTTTTTAATATGCCTCAGTTTATCTTTTAAGTCAACTTGTTGGGAAGGACTCCTGTGACAGCTGGTTAGTGTCTCAGTCTGCTGGTATGCCTCCTTTTGCATTTTCCCTCCTTCTCTGCCTCTGAACTGTGGATGGGATAGGTGGATTTCTAACATCTGTCCTCAAGAAAAAAGGGTGGCAAGAAATAAGTAGGACCCTTTGTGACAATGTGGAGCCAATATTTCTTTTATTGTTGGCTTGTGGATTTCTTTTATGTGGAGAAAAATATCTTATACCTAGGCCATTATTATTTGGGTTTTCTGTTAGATACACCAAAACAAATCATTTTTAATATAGAGAATTTAAGGAAGAATGCCTGAAAAAATGGTCAGTTGTTTTCTGACCTCTGAGGTAACCCCCTTGATGACACTACAATCAAGACCAGTAGAATTTAAGATATGATTAACATCCTCTGGCCTTTAAGAATTTTCACATGACATATAGCTATGCAGTTGTCTAAGAATTTTATGGATTGATTTTTGTAAGAGATTCCTGGAAATGAAATTGTATCATACATTAACATTAATTAATGGAGAGAATGGTTTTCCAAAAGAACTGAGGTTATCTCAATATCTTTTTCAATCTTATTTATTTATTTTTTAACAGGAGAAAATAAAATTTAATTTTGCATGTACTGGGACTCCATAAGAATATGAGGCCCTAGGTCTTTTTAATATGAAACTTTACCATGATTTTTGTCTTTGTTTTGGGAGTACATGCAATGATGCATACAGACCACCATTCTTTAATTGGTTCTTATATTTAAAACATGTAGAAAAAGTCAATATAACAGCAAAATATAAACTATAAAAAGATATAGTTACTAAATACCTATCACATGCAAGACTCTTAATAGATGCCTTAGAATTTGCCATTGAATTTTTAATAAATGTATGTTGCACTACATTTTCATAGTGTATTTAGTAATATATCTAGTTTCTCATGCTTGAAGCTAAAAGCTTCAAAGTTTTGAAGCTTCCTTAATCTCTACCAGCTAATAAGTAGATGACCCAGATTTGCCTTTAAGGGGGAATTCAAGGCTCCTTTATTCGTTGCTCAATTCTTTCCATTTCTTAAAAAGAATGAGTCAGAATTCAGGGCAAAATGCTGCACTACTAAGGAGGAGCTGTTGTAAGATTTGAAGACACAATGCATCTTAGTGTGTCTAGGTATCTGAAAGTCGGAATTTTAAAAGAATTCAAAAATCAGCATGTATTACATGTGTTTCTTTATTCTCTCCCCGTCCTCCCATTCTCTGTACTCATTTAGTCAATGAGTGGAGCCTATTCTACAAATAAGAGAAGACCCAATATTTAGAGTTTGAGATTAGTAGATGCAAACTACCATATATAGAATGGATAAACAACAAGGTCCCATTGTATATACAACATCCTGTGATAAACCGTAATGGAAAAGAATATGAAAAAGAATATATAGTACAGTAGGAATTAACACAACATTATAAATCAACTGTACTTCAATAAAATAAATTTTAAAAAAAACAGAAGGGCTTCCCTGGTGGCACAGTGGTTCAGAGTCTGCCTGCCGATGCAGGGGACATGGGTTTGTGCCCCAGTCCGGGAGGATCCCACATGCCGCGGAGCAGCTGGGCCCGTGAGCCATGACCACTGAGCCTGCGCATCCGGAGCCTGTGCTCCGCAATGGGAGAGGACACAACAGTGGGAGGCCCACGTACCGCAAAAAAAATAAAATAAAAACAGAGAATACCCAATACTTAATACTTCCTCACTCTCTTCTTTCCACATTCTCATACACATACTCCCTCCCCCCAAAAAATTTTTAATAGCCTCAACAGAAATTTTTTTTGAATTTTATTTTTGTTATACAGCAGGTTCTTATTAGTTATCTATTTTATACATATTAGTGTATATATGTCAATCCCAATCTCCCAATTCATTCCACCACCACAACCACGCCCCACAGAAATTTTTTTAAAGTTACCCTATGCACAAAAATAATGGTGTCCAGACTCATTTCCTGATTTGAGAAGGTCTTGAGTCTACATCCTAAGACAGCTAGCATCAAGACATCGAGATATTGAGGCAAATTCTCTGTTTCTGTCTCTGTCTCTGCTCTGTCTCTGTCTCTCTCTCTCCCTCTCTTCCTCCCTCTATTGTTCCTCCTTCCTGGATGTTTAAAGATATAGTAGGACTAGACTACGCAGGTCTACTTAAGTAAGGGGATATAAAAGAAACGAATCCAGTTTAGTCCATTAAGTTGAACTATTGGTTCCTGAAGCCAAAGTCTTGAGTAATAATAGAGGGATGCCTTGCTTTATCTGTAGTGGTTCTATACACATATTCTCTTAAGGAACTGTGTGGGAAGAAATGATTAGTCAATGACAGAATCTAGTTTCCTGGGGTACACTGGCCAGAATGCAATTATTAACTTTCATCTAATGTATGTTCATATTAGCATCCTATTTCATCATCCACATTAGAGCCCATTTCTGTTTGATTCTAAACCCATCATTCCTCCTTGCTTTGCTCTATTCTCCACCTTCAGAGTTACAAGCAGCTTTCAACCTCTCCTCTATCTTCTCATGATGTTCATGTAAATTTCCCATTTTCTCTTCACCACTATCCTAGTCAACACTTGTTCTTGGATAGAATCTCTTAGTCTAATGTCCGTGTATCTAACTGCAAATACCAAGTGGGACTCAAGGTATCTAAATAGTCCCTAAAATTCTGTACAGCTCTGTGTTAATTTGGGGGTGGGGAATAAAATCAAAAGGTTTCATCAAATTTTCAAAGGAGATTATACTGCCTTACCTTATGCTTTAAAAATATTGTCCTATAAAGTATATAGTAATTATAGTAATAATGATAGTAGCAATATAATATATTAATAATTGTTACCATTTACAGAGGTAGTGTTCTGAGGGCTTTATATAAAGAGTCTCATTTGATTTTTACAGCAAACCAGGAAGTCAAATGAATGATCCCCACTTTAACGATGAAGAATGGAATCTGAGGAAAGTTAACTTTCTTAAAGTGTTATATTAAATAGAGGTGGTGCCAAGCTATAACCAGGTTGGCCTGACTCCAGTGCCCATATACTTAACATGCTCAACTACACTGACATCATGGGCAAAATGACTCTCAGAACTGAGTGTTTAGTCTTTTCCAGGACAGGTAATGATAGTAGGCATAGCACACGTATACATTATGCTAAAGAAAAACATTTCTAGTTGAGTCTATCACTGAATGGGGAGATAGTCTCTTATTATATCAGGGAACTACTTTTCTCAACTGCCTTTAGTTCTTAGCAAATAAGCTGCATGGCCAAATGTCAGTGTGATTCCAGGTAATAAATAAACTATCTTAAAGCAAAGCCTTTTGTTAGAAAGTGGTGAAAATGTATATACTATAGTCTGAGATCTTTAACTGCCTTGTGTACTAAAGTTAATACGAGGAGGTCAGCTTTATTGACCAGTTTCCACACTGGTATGGAAAGGCATCAATGGACCAAGAGTCATAAGAGTGAGGATCTATTCCAGGGTCTGCCACATGCTGTATGACATTGTATATGTCAACACAACTCTTCAGGCCTCATCAACCTCAAACATAAAGGATGGTAGCATTGCTTTTGTCTCTTTCCTCTACAGTATGAGGTAATTTGATTCAGTTTATGCTCCTCAATGCCAGAGTGTGATGAAAGGTATTGCCAGTGTGTTACTTCACTTTTATTTTGTGTTGTGTGCATGTCTAAATTATCATTATTGCAGCATCAGATTTGAAAAGAACTTAGTTTTCGCTGTTTCCTGTGTTGAACAGAAGCCTACATTAAATGTGTAGCATTTTCCTCTTAAATTATCTTAATTTCCTTATCAGCTACAATAATATGCATATAGAGGCACTTCGCATATTTAGCCTGATAAATGCCTTCCAGAGTTAATACTGGCTGCCCTTCACATGTTTTCTCTGTCAAGTATAAGCTTATTGCATAGTAGACTTATTAAATAAAAGTTTTAATATGATTGCCTGAATGAATTGTGAAACCTAGTATATTAACAATGTTTACAGTCAAAAAATAAAAAAACAAATATTTTACAAAGTATTCCCTTAAATCTGTACTGAGGTTGCAAAATGTCACATGTAAGTTTGCTTACTTTAATGGAGAAAAAGACTCCATCAGGGCTTCCCTGGTGGCGCAGTGATTGAGAGTCCGCCTGCCGATGCAGAGGGCACGAGTTCGTGCCCTGGTGCGGGAAGATCCCACATACCGGGACCGGCTGGGCCCGTGAGCCATGGCCGCTGAGCCTGCGCATCTGGAGCCTGTGCTCCGCAACGGGAGAGGCCACGGC
>NW_006798376.1:388736-393728 GCF_000442215.2 Lipotes vexillifer
AAGGGCAGGTAGCAAAAAAAAAAAAAAAAAAAAAAAAAAAAAAAAAGACTCCATCAAAGGCAAAATAAAATACTATACTATTTTAGTTCAGAGTGCCTAAATAGTTCATCAATTATGGAAAACAACAATTTATAACAGAATATTATAAACTTATTTTCAAATAGCAGAAAGAAACTTGGGCATTTCAAGAAACAGCAATGTGTGTAGCAATCTGTTACTCTCATTTATGAGTTGATAAGCTAGCACAGTTTTTAAGACCTTATATAAATAAGTGTATAGTTTCTTGTATGTTTCTGTCTTCTTTCAAATTACATTCAGTGATACAATAAATGCTGATTACTAATCTTTTCACAGTACTATGTTAGACATTGTAGGGTATGACCTCTGTGTATTCTGGGAAAGCTAATGATCACCGAATTAAGAAACTAATGACTTTAAATATTACGGAGTAGAGGAGAAAAAAAGAAGTTGAAAAAATACTGTCAACTGATTGATAAATGACAAGAATGTCTTCACTGTTTTGTATGTAAGTATATGGCTTTTTCCAGCTTTTAGAGGCTAATCATTGTTCATTGGTTTCAGGAAACAAACACAGAAGTAAACAATAAGAGCAAATTTCCTACAAAGAACGCATTTATTAAGGACCTTTTGTCAAACCTTGTGCAGGCAGTCATTCGACTAAAGAAATCAACAGCTTAAGCATTTATAATCAATCTGCAGCACTGACAGAGGAACCTCCATTTCTGACATGGTTCTGCAAAGCCCACAAACATTCTTTTCTACCTGCTTAAATTACTGAGCTATAATTCAGTAATCCGTTATTTGAAATATCTCACATCAACCTTATAAAGTGCAAGAGCATCCAGCTAGGGTTGTAAATAATGAGGGCATGACATGAAATGACATTGGGAGATGGAGTTTGTCATTTAAAGTTGGGGGTTAGGACAAGATCTGGTTAAGGGCAAATGGATTATAAAAGGAAAAGTGTGATCATAAAGATAAATTAAGTGTCTTTTACTAGAGAGTCTACTTGACTAGAGACTTGGGGCTGTTAATGCATAACATATCAATTGCAAAGGGTAGAAAAAGGATATTGAAATACTGATGGCCAAATTTCCAGTGAATCGCTATCAAGCCACTCATTTTGGATGACAGTTATTGTATGGGACATTATATAGTTTGCATTTAAATCCACTCAACTAGGTATAAAGACTTCCCTAAGGGCTTCCCTGGTGGCACAGTGGTTAAGAATCCACCTGCCAATGCAGGGGACAGGGGTTCGAGCCCTGGTCCGGGAAGATCCTACATGCCATGGAGCAACTAAGCCTGTGCGCCACAACTGCTGAGCTTGTGCTCTAGAGCCCATGAGCCACAACTACTGAGCCAGTGTGCCGCAATTACTGAAGCCTGTGCATCTGGAGCCCACGCTCCACAAACAGAGAAGCCACAGCAATGAGAAGCCTGCGCACCACAACAAAGAGTAGCCCCCACTCGCCACAACTAGAGAAAGCCCATGCGCAGCAACGAAGACCCAACACAATCAAAAATAAATAAATTTATTAAAAAAAAAAAAAGACTTCCCTAAGACAATTTATCTCATTGATATTTAAGTAAATTAATGAGTTGTTTGACTTATACCTTCCCTAAAATAGGTATGTCTCTACTAGAAGTATATGCTCTAAACACTATATATAATCTTGGTTTGGAAATTGAAACCCAATTGAAATCCTAATTATTTGAAGAAAGGAGATATATAACAATAAAAAATAAATGTATAAACCTTTGATGTTTCTGACAGAAAAATTCCAGCAACACATACAAATTACAAAATTATTAATTTTATGCTATAAACATTTTGTGTATTATATATATTATAGATATTTAATAACAGTATATCACATATAAAGTCAATTACTTTAAGTAAAATATTAACTGTTCCTTCAGGGCTAATACATTCAGAGAGAATTCCTCTCATGAACTGTTTCTCTCATGAACTTTCTTTTTTTGTGGTAGGCGGGCCTCTCACTGTTGGGGCCTCTCCCGTTGCAGAGCACAGGCTCCGGATGCGCAGGCTCAGCGGCCATGGCTCACGGGCCCAGCCGCTCCGCGGCACGTGGGATCTTTCCGGACCGGGGCACGAACCCGCACCCCCTGCATTGGCAGGCAGACTCTCAACCACTGCGCTACCAGGGAAGCCCCGAACTTTTTTTTTTTTTTAATGGTACAATTTTAATTATAGTTTGTTGAATGATTGCATAGATGTAAACATTTAGATCAATGCTTCCTGACCTGGGGTGGTTTTGCCCCCCCAGGAGATACTTGGTAATGTCTGAAGATGTTTTTGATGGCCACAACTCAGAGAGGAATGCTACTGACATCCAATGAGGAGAAGCCAAGAATTCTGCTAAATATCCTACAACTCATAAGATAGCCCTTTATAACAAAGAATGATTCAGCCCCTAATGTCCATAGTACCAGAGTTGAGAAACCTTGATTTGGATGGATCCTTGCACTTTCCATTTGGTTTCCAAAACACCTCCTCAAGTCACAGACAATTGTTTCACTGACATATCATGAAATAATTAAAATGTACTATCAAGTCATACAGTATATGTGCTTCTAAGTAAAATATTCTGTATCCCATGTGGCTATCATGGTTTAAATGAAAAACATTTTCATATTATGAAGATCTAGAAAGAATATTAAAATGGGTGAATATAAGCTGCTTCGGGGCTTGCTAAATGTCCAGGGTATAGAAGTTTTCAGTTTCATACCCCAGATTCAAATAACCCCTTCCTGGAGCCAACGTCCCTAAAGAAGCCTTAAAAGACCCCTAATAGGGCCACATAGATCATGATGTCAATGTTCCTTGACATGTTTGAACAAAAAAGAACTCTATGTGCTACAGCTAAAGAAAGTTTTTGATAATTTTACTATCTGGAACAAACTGATATAAATATGAAGCCTCTCTTGAATTCTAGCCCTTAATATTTGCTAAAAACAATGTTTAAGGTTTTAAAAACACTACATTTTACTTGGTTTCAATCTGCAATGAAACCTGATTGAAATATGAAATCTATTCAATGTGTATGTATGTATATATACGTTAAGTATCACTTGCTGCAGTACTTACGATACTCCATACAAAAGCAGAGTGGGCAAGGATAAAAGATCTAGAATGAGGCTGTCTGAATCCAAACCCTTGGTCAATCACTCAGAAGTTGTGTAAACTCGATCAACATGTGTACAGATAAACAGTTAAACTTAACTGTAATTCTAATGCAGTGTGTTCACTTACACTGTCTGGCATACAGTTAGCTCTTGGTAAATGTTAACTATCTTAGGGAGAGGGAGAGTTCTAAGTTACTGTCTCTGATGGAAACCGTATGGTTTAAGAGAACAAACTCTGCTCCCAAAGCCCATGCTGTCACAGAAGAAGGTGCTGTGTGCTCAGGGAAACCACTCTAGTTATGAAATAACAGAGACCAAGTTTGAATGTTACTTCTACTGCTTACTAGATGGTGTCAACATGACATCATTCCACTTAAAATAGTCAATTGAAATTGAAAACATTTAGAATATTTAAGTCAAAGAGAGTAAAAATTAAGAGTTCCCAGTATTAACGTCAGCACTAGATTATAACTTTGCAGAATGACATATATTACCACAATCATACATAATTTAAAAGAAAATTATCTTTCAGAAATTCACAGCAAGAGCGTTTGACTCTAGGTGATTTAATCATTAGAGAGCTTCCTCAAAGCAAACTTGTCTTCATATTATAAATAATATCATAAAATGGATATTTAAAAGCTGTACAACTCTGCCATTTTAAGGTATGCTTTACTTTGGAACACAGATTTAAGGTATCAAGTCAGATTTAAGGCACCAATACATGGACTCCAGAACTTAATGGAGCTCTGAAAAAACCCAGACTATAGGAAGGGGGAAAAAAAGATGCCTAGAGAAAAAAATCCCATAGTAAACAGGAATCTGGGGCAAAATAAACTCAGCCCCAAAGCCTAGATATCCAAAGTATTTAATTGTTCTGTGTCCAGTGTGAAATCATTTTATGAACTCACTGTGTCTTGGACCCTGGTTTGCATATCTATCAGGGAAGGAGAGAGGTGTGAGGTAAAACTCACAATCTGCTTCCCAAGGAGACTGTCTGATACAGGGCTTCCCTGCATGGGATGAACTCACGCCTGAGAAAAGGAAGGAAACATTCTACATCAACAACCCAAATAGGACGTAAGAGGGTATGGCAAAGCGATAGAAAATGGCCTTGGTTTTATGTGAGATACATGGCCTCTACTCTTACCCACAAAATATATTCTTTAGAAAGCCTCAGAGGAAATGCTTAGTGGGTAGGGGCTATTTTATCAATGGAGCTTACAGACCATGTGTTAAATGACTTTATCTAGATATAATCAGAACTTAATGAATATGTCTGTCTGTCTATCAAAATATATATAAATACATGTTCATATACATACACATATACATATGTAATGCATAGACTGATAAATTGAATGCTAAATGCTTTATTAATGAAATTTATAGTAAGTAGATTTAGAAAAATGAAATGCAGTATTTCATATTGTCCCAGAAGGCAAAGCACAGGCAAGTTTGATTTCTTTAATAACACAAGTTTGCCCTCAAATTACTAATAGTAAGTGTTATATTATCATTAGGAGGATGGCATGCACACAGTGGGCCCTTAAGAAATATAAATGACAGTCAATTATTTCAATTGGATATTTTCCTCAGTAGTAGAGGACTTTGACAGTTTATGATTTCAAGAAATAAATGAAGAGTTACCCTGAGGCAAAAGGGAGCATCATCCTTGATTCTGTGTGGTTTAGTCCTAATGGCTGTCACCTTCAGGGCAGGGTTTACACAGCTCCTTTTTGGGAAAACAGCATCCTCCCTCAATGTGAAGTTAGCTTCATTTTCTATTTTTCTGGCTGGTTGTTGCTTAAAGCAGCAGGA
>NW_006798376.1:393769-403907 GCF_000442215.2 Lipotes vexillifer
GCAGTAATAGTTTTCAGTGGTACATTGCAAAGATATACTTCTTGAACTGCTACAAAACGTAAATGAAATGAGTCGATATGAGGTATGTTTACTTTTTTAGCATTATTATTTCAATAAAAAGTATAGTAGAAGATTAAGTCAATTCTTAAAACGCCAGAAGAATTTTGATAAAAGTTGATTATTTTTATGCCGTGTTTTAACATAGGGCACGGAAATTCAGCATAATTATTTATAGTAATATAATAATTAAGTAGGATCATTAGTAACTTTGTTTTTCCACATAATTGAATTATAAGGTAACTGAAACAATTTAAGTGCCAATCCTTCCTCTAATCATTCATATGAGTTATTTTAAAACATTTTCGTAAAATTTATGGATCCTATTTAAGATTTTTGTTTTGATAATCTTTGATAATTTTTGTTTTATGATTCCATTAATAAATACATACTCTTGAAGGATTTAAATCTCTGGTTATTAACTACAAATGAATTTGAGAAGCAGTACAAAATGAATTTTGAATTTCTCAGATATATTTTGCGTATTCATGGGGTTGTCCTGCTATAAATTCTGAAATTGAACTGAAAAAAATTGCTCACTACAATAAAAATGAAATACTTTATTTCACAACTATTTATTGAATACTTACTATGTTTGTTAGATGTGAAATAAACACTGAACCTACATGGTGAAGAAGGCAGGCAAAGTCCCCTAGGGCTAAAATTTATGGTGGGAGGTATAGATCTCCTTATAGGTCATAAATTCTAATGTTGGAATGAATATAATAAACTAACAAACAGATTAACAATAACAAAAAATAACAGGTCATTTATTAAAGTTCAAGAAATATTTGAGTCCCTCTCAGATCACTAAACAAAGCAGACAAAAATATCTTATAGAGCTTGCATTCTAGCATTAATTACATAACATACAAGTAAATTTTAGAAGCTTATAAGGGCTATGAAAATCAGTTGATCAGAGTAAAGGGATTACATGTCAGATCGGGGTAGGATTATAAAGGCCACTTGGATAACTGCTGTAAGATATACTACAAATACTGAACTATCTCTAAGGAAGCGTCATAACAGCTCAGCTCGAATGACAGGAGGAAGACATCTACTTGAAGATCCTGGGGAGCAACATTAGAAGCAGGAAAAACCCTTTTTGCAAAGTATATCAGGCAGAAACTAACTGCATGTTTGAGGTGAAAGAAAAAAGGCTAACATTCCTGGGGCCCAGAGAGCACAGAGTCACATGTGCTTAGGTCTAAAGAGGAAGTAGAGGCCAAAACATGCAAGGCTATGCCAACCTGGGTAAGGAAGGCATATATAAAATGAGTACAATTAGATTTATATGTATAATCATATATTCACCTCCAAAATCCATACCTGTGAAATGCATTCCATATTTATGAGTTTAACCATATGCATTTGTATGTTTGTGTGTGTTTCTGAAAGCATCCACTAATAACATAAACAAAAGAAGAGGTTCTGTGTTCACTCAGGTACTTGCTTTCACTGAGTTTTTTTTATATGGTTGGTTGATTTCTCTGGATCAGTGTTCCAAATGAAATGTTAGGAGCATGCTCAATTGATTTGGTACACAACAGGGTAGTCAGGGAGCACAAAGTTAAAGGCATGGGAAGTCACACATGGAATAAGGTAAGCAAGTTGCAGTGCATCTGAAAAGGGGAAACAGAAACAGAGCATGGCAGCTTACAAAAATGTCAAGAACAACATCATGCCAAACAGTTGATAAGAATACAATCAAGTGATTGGGTGTGTTTGGAAGGTAACTATTTTTCTGTCTAGTCATTTAATTCATTTTATTTCCATAATTATGTTACATTTTTATGTCTTTTATTTCACTAGAGTAGAATAAACAAACAAATAAATAAATAAATCCGTTCAAGTTTGTATTCTCATCCATTCCTGATGTTTGTAACTAAGGCCCAAAGGGGGCTCACAGTATACATGCCATAAGGGAATGAGGGGAACTGAAGGGTCTTCAGAGACATCTGTCCATGCTGTCATCTTCATGTACATTACCTAGTGTAGGCTCCAAGCATTAGTCTATTCAGGCTGACATTGAGTTCCCCTCTACAGTCTCTTTTAAATCTGTTGCACTCTTCCTACTCCCATGTCAGTCCTAGGAGCACATGATTTATTCCAGGTAAAAATAAGTGAATTGGACAATCAAGCTGCAGACGGTCTCTTTCTAAGGCCCAGTCCTCCACTTCTTTGTGCTCTCCCCAAGTGGCAGCAAGCACTAGTAAACAGGCATAACTCCTCTTTTTCCTTAAAATTCTTTACTCTATCTGGTTCTTTCTTTGAATGATTTTTCTCTTCCTCTGGAAATTAGCCTGAGAAAAAGGGACCCATCACTCTGTGTTTCTGTTTTGCATGGTGCTTCCCCAGACTCCCTTCACTTCAGGGAATCCTCTTCCCTTTTCTGGCCTCAGGAATGAGAAGAACTGCTCATCTGTCAACATGCCCCTATCTCCAAATCTACTGTCTTTTTTCTGAATCCTTACATTCCCCAGTACAGCCTAGCTTTGAGAACTTAAAGAACTTGAATTTATTTTTTTGCTTTTCACGTCCTTCCCTAGAGGTAAAGTACTTAGGTTAGTAGGGCTGACAACTGGTTTGGCGCTGGTGAAGAGGTGTGGAATCAAAACCCAAGGCTCTAAAAGTCACACACAATGCAAGAAAAAAATCAGTTAATATTTCAAAAATATTTTCTTGTCATTCCAATCTATAACATGGTAAGATGAAATCCTAGACTAGGATATAACATGGAAAGGGTCTGTTGTAAAAGCAAGTCATATTTGCAAACAATTAAGTACCTACTTTTATATGTTACTTAAATATGTCACAAACTTCACCTATAAAATACAGCAAACATAGAAGGATTTTTCATAAACAGAAATTTTAATTATAAAGAAGGACTAATACTGAAATGCATCAAATTCTTAGGACAAAGGATAACCAAAGATAACTACATTTTTAAAAATTGAAATTGAAAATTAAAATTATATTTATTTCAAGGTATAAAAATAACTCATTTTTTCCTATTCAGCATGCATTTCAGTGTAATATACTATAGTACTTTGAAAGAAATCTTATTAAAGATAATTTTCATTTGATTCACCGCCAGTGGCAGCATTATTTTGAGAAGAAAGCTAGATATGGTTATATTGGCAAAGGAATTTACTTTTATATCTAGGAGGCTGTAAACTTTATAGACTTCTTTATAAAGAAGAACATTTTACTATAAAGATTCCTAGTTAGAAGAGAACGTTTCCATTTGATCTTTTACTCTTTTTTTAGCATATGCTCTACAAAAGCCAGTATTGAAAGTCTTTTGTATACAATCTAGTTAGATGTGTGCCTTTAATTTTATTTTAAAAAGTTAAAATGAGTAAAAGAACTAATTGAAGAAATATATATAGGAAAAGGATATGAAGTTCCCTTAAAATTGATATCAAAAATATAACTTGAAAGGTCAAAAAGCACTTTGAAACTGTTGAATCAAGTACAGAGCAATTGATCTTATATAATTATATGTATTTAGCAAATAGTATATTCCTTTTATCGTTATATTAAAATCTATATTTCACTTTGCAAAACTCTCTGTATTATCTTCCAATTACTCTACAAATCTAAAATTGTTCTAAAGATTAAAGTTTATTAAATCTTTAAAAAATCCTTTCCTGTCTAGATATTATAGTTCCTTCATATATGACTTTATTCCTCAAAGGGAAGACAAGGCATAAATCTATTAAGAAATTGAATTCAAGACATCAGATCAACTCCTTGTAAAGATGTCAACTCTTTCCAACCTGATCTACAGATTCAACACTATTCCAATCAAAATCCAAGCATGTTATTTTATGGTATTAACAAATGACTCTATACTTTATATGAAAAGGGGAAAGACCCAGAACAGCCAACACATTATTGAAGAACAAAGTTGGAAGACTGACACTACCCAACTTCAAGATTTACTATAAAGCTCCAGTAATCAAGACAGTGTGGCATTGATAAAAGAAAAGAAAAATACATCAATGGAACAGAGTGGAGAGCCAGAAATAGTTGACCAATATAGTCAACTGATTTTACCAAAAAAACAAAAGCAATTCAATGGAGAAGGACAGTCTTCTTACAAAAAGTGCTGAAAGAACTGGACATCCACATTCAAAAACATGAATCT
The DNA here is from genome assembly GCF_000442215.2 of Lipotes vexillifer. Classification (NCBI taxonomy): domain Eukaryota; kingdom Metazoa; phylum Chordata; class Mammalia; order Artiodactyla; family Lipotidae; genus Lipotes; species Lipotes vexillifer. The sequence continues at coordinate 397,980 of NW_006798376.1, forward strand.
AGACACAGATCTTATATATTTCACAACAAGAAAACAAAATGAATCACAGGTCTAAATGTAAAATGCAAAACTTTACAACTCCTAGAAGGTAACATAGGAGAAAAATCTAGGTGACCTTGTTTATTTTTTTTTAACATCTTTATTGGCATATAATTGCTTTACAATGGTGTGTTAGTTTTTGCTTTATAGCAAAGTGAATCAGCTATACATATACACATATCCCCATATCCCCTCCCTCTTTTGTCTCCCTCCCACCCTCCCTATCCCACACCTTTAGGTGGTCACAAAGTACCAAGCTGATCTCCCTGTGCTATGTGGCTGCTTCCCACTAGCTATCTGTTTTACATTCTAGGTACAACATCAAAGGTATGATCCATGAAAGAAGAAATGAATAAGTTAAACTTCACTTCAATTAAAAAATTTTGCTCTGTGAAAGACACCGTTAAGAGAATGATAATACAAGCCAAATATTGGGAGAAAATCTTTGTAAAACATGAATCTGATAAAGGACTTGTATCCAAAATACACAAATGACTCTTACAACTCAACAATAAAAAATTTCAATTTAAAAATAGGCAAAATATCTGAATAGACAACTCACCAAAGAAGATATAAAGGTGGCAAATAAGCATATGAAAAGATCCTTAATATCACATGCCATTAAGGAATTGCAAGTTAAAACAAAAATAAGATACCACGATACACCTATTAGAACGGCTAAAATCCAGAACATTGACAACACCAAATGCTGAAGAGGATGTGGAGTAACAAGAACTCTCATTCATTGCTGGTAGAAATGCAAAATGGTACAGCCACTTTTTAAGACAAGTTTGGCAGTTCCTTGCACTATATTGATACTTCACCATAATATCCAGCAATTGCACTCCTTGATATTTGCTCAAGTGGATTGAAATCTTATGTCTACACAAAAATCTGCACACAACTTATAGCAGCATTATCCATAATTGCTAAAATCTGGAAGCAACAAAGATGTCCCTCAATGTACAAATGAATAAACAAGCCGACCTACATACATACAATGGAATATTATTCAGCCATATTATTAATTATTAATCAGCAGTATTATTGCTTATTAAAAGCAATAAGGTAGTGAGCCTTGAAAAGACATGGAGGGACTGTAAATGCATATTGCAAAGGGAAATAAGTCAACCTAAAAATGCTATGTACTGTATTATTCCAGGGAAGAAATGGGCTACACTTTGTGTTTCAAAACTATAATTTTTAGCATATGAAAGTTTTTATGAAATTAAAAACTTAAATGCAATTCTGTAAGTGGCAAAACTATGGAAACAGTAAAAAGATCAGTGGTTGCCAGGGGCTCAAAGAGAGGAAAGGAAGACTAAACAAATGAAGCACAGGTTTTTAGGGAGGTGAAACTGTTCTGTTTGATAACATAATAGTGGATACATGACATTATACACCTGTCAAAATCCATAGAACTGTACAGAACAGAGTGTACTCCAATGTAAGCTATTAACTTTAGTTAATAATAATGTATAAATATTGGTTCATTAATTATAACAAATGTGCCACACTAATGCAATTTTGTTCCTAATAGGGGAAACTGTGAGGAAGCAGAGGAGGTATATGGGAACTCTGTGTACTTTCTGGTCAATTTTTCTGTAAACCTAAAACTGATCTAAAAATAAAGTCCACTAATTTTAAAAGGCATATAAGCTTGTGCACAATTAGCAGGCTAAGGAAGAAGTTTAGATGTTACCTTGACTTAAAGCTAGCTTTGATTTTTAGTGGAGAAATATTTGACAGCAACTATACAAAGGAAATGATGAACCAATTTCCTATGTTTTCTTGAAAGCAGAAGACCACAAAAAGAATAAACAAAATAAAACAAAACAAAGGACTGAAGAAGTGAATGACTCATATTCTTAGAGATTTAATTAAAAAGAGATTCCATGTCTAAAGTTAAGGACACTATTTTATCCTGTAGAAAAATCAAATGCCATTTTGAATGTAATTCTTTTTCATTCATCCACTCATTTATTTATTCTAATGATATTTATTGAGCACCTAACAAGTGTTAAATAATGTAAGAAATACTGTGTATTAGCCACTGAGTATATTACAGTGAAGTAGATGGACACGATCTCTGCCCTTAAAGGGATTATATCAATACTACAGAACTCAGGCAAGCAATCACACAATTACAATAGAGCCTGCCCAATATTATGTAAGGGAAATAACAAGGCACTAAGAAGGTGCCAAGAGTTGAATAATGGAGAGGTAGAAGTCCAGAATTGGAGTAGAGGGAAAAGACATGGAATAAAAAGTTAGTAGGTGAATTAGCAAAGATGATAAAAGGGACAGGCAGAAAAATTCTAAGCCTGAGGTAGATCTGTTACTTGAAACTTTGATTTGTGTGCGTGTGTGTGTGTATGGGGGGGAGAGGGAGGGAGAGAGAGAGAGAGATGGAGAGATGGCAAATGTTGATGATTTGAGCAGGTTCATATTTGAACAAATAGCTCTCCATTTAAGCACGGAAACTGGATTGTACAAGATCAATTAAGAGGCTACTGCAAGGACTTCCCTGGTGGTCCAGTGGTAAAGAATCCACCTTGCAATGCAGGGGACACAGGTTCGATCCCTTGTCAGGGAACTAAGATCCCACATGCCGTGGGGAAACTGAGTCTATGCTCCACAACTACTGAGCTCGTGTGCCTCAACTAGAGCCCGCGAGCCACAAACTACAGAGCCCACCCTCCCTGGAACCCGCAAGCTACAACTAGAGAGAAAAAAACCCACGTACCACAACTAGAGAGAAGCCTGCACGCAGCAACGAAGATCTCGCATGCCACAACTAAGACCCAATGCAGCCCCAAATAAATTTAATTAATTTTTTTAAAAAGGCAAGTTCATTAATTTAAAAAAAAGAGGCTATTTCAGTAACTTCTGAAGGAGACAATGGGAGACTAAAAAGTATGGTAGAGGTGATGGTGATGGAAAGTATACACTAATTAACAAATGTTTAGGAAGTATGTGTTACAGAACTCAGTAATTAATTGGATATGGGAAGTTAGGATGAGAAATGTATCAAGAATGGCTCCAGGTTTCCCTCCTGGTACAACTGAGTCGGGCCAGTGCCCTTCAAAGATACGGAATACATGAAGATTGAATTATGTGGGTAGACGATAGAGGCCAATGTCCCAGAGGTTTGTCTTTGATTTTTTTTTTGTAATGTAAGTCTGGGAGTAAATAAATATGAGTTGAGGATAAATATTTGGGAGATATAAATGGCAAATAAGTCATGGAAATGGATAAAATTACAATGAGATTCCCTTTTGAGATAGAGTAAGTAGTCTAAGAATTGAAAGGGAAGAACTTCAAGGGATTTCAAAATTTTGAAAAAGGAATACTTTTCTGAAATTTTGACTGGAAATCTTTTCAGACCAGACGCGAAAATAGAAAAGCAGACAAATCTACAAGAGCAAATGCTTCAGGCAATTCTAAGTTAACCATAAAGAGAATACAAACTTAGTCTGCGTAAACTGATGCATTCTCTCTCAAAGCATTTGCAATTGCAAAAGACCTAAAAAGTGAGCTTGATTAGGAAAAAATTATTTTCAAATTGGTAGTTATATTATAAATGAGTAGTTATATATAAATTTGTAGTTATTATATCTATAATATACTCTCTTATAATTAGAAATTTTAAATTTCCAAATTTAAATTTAAATATTACATCTCAGACATTCTTTCAAAACCTCAAGAGCCTTAAAAAAATAAATACAGTGGAATGAAGGTTGAGAAAACTCCTCTGTAATTTTCTATCACAAAGCTCATTATCTGAAGGACACTGAAGCTTAGTCCTGACTACAGAACTGTTTGCCACAAGATTACATTCTTACATATACACACTACCAAACGTAAAATAGCTAGCTAGTGGGAAGCAGCCTCATAGCACAGGGAGATCAGCTCAGTGCTTTGTGACCACCTAGAGGGATGGGATAGGGAGGGTGGGAGGGAGGGAGATGCAAGAGGGAAGAGATATGGGGACATATGAATATGTATAACTGATTCACTTTGTTATAAAGCAGAAACTAACACACCATTGTAAAGCAATTATACTCCAATAAAGATGTTAAAAAAAAATTACATTCTTAACCTTGTAACTAAAACAAGTTAAATTGTACCAGGTGCTCTTTTGCTCCAGGTGGTGGCAGAGGGCTGGATTTATGATGTGCTATTTTCTCTTTTTTACAAGCTTTGTTACAGGAATTAGGTGTTAGAATTTTATAGCCTCATATGTCCCCTGAAAGATAACACTAAACTGTGTACCTTTAACCTTCTCCATGTTCCGTGATTTTGCTGAATTGTCATTGTGATTCTTCCCTTTACAAGGTAGCTCAGCAGCCAATGACAAGGGAGAAAAAGGTACCAAAAATGTCATTTATAATTGATAAGTGGCCAAAGACAGGCAGTCCAGGCCTCTATTTCTCAGCAGTCAGTTTTCTCGGGTTGGTTTCTCATCCTTTAATCAGTCATTTAAAATGAAAAGAAAACAAAGCTCTGAAGTAATTTGTGAAGAAATTAATGTCATTGCTACAGAGTCCAAGCTCCTACTGTTCTTCGAATGACAGGCCAATAAATTGAGAGGTGTTCGGGTAAGAAATTGTGCCTTTATTTGGAAATCCAGCAGATGGAGAATATGGCAGACTACCATTTACCCCAAGTTAGAATACAGGATTCTTTACAAAGGGGAGGGTACGTGGCTGGTTATTGCAAACTTCTTGGTGCTGTCCAAACCCCAGAGGGGATGTGATAATCCTTTGTTCTTGCACCTGCCCGACTACATCTGGTCAGGATGTTTCTGTAAACTCCCAACAAGATAAATATTTTCTGTTCTGCAACTTTTATCTTTCTCTACGTGAAAGAAAAGTGTTATACCTTTACAGGTCAGAGCCTTGAGAAAGTGCTATTATGTATAGTCAGGCTATAGGCAACATTCTTTTCAAAGATGCAGAGCCAGCAATAACTAAGCACAGGCAACAGAGCACAAAGGTTAGAGCTAAAGGAATAGATCCGACATGGTTTGTTCTTCTTTGTTACACCATTAGGAGGTGTGGTTATTTTTCTTGATTCACAGAACTTGTCAGCTAGATAATCAGTTAATTTAACCTATGAGTCACATAAAGAAACAGGGATAATTCCCTCACAGTTCCCATGCATTTGTGATATCATCAGCTATTATTTTAAAAAATAGGTGGGTCCTGTCAACATTAACAAAAGATTATCGTGTACTTCTTATACTAGGCACTAATGATATAAAGAGTTAAAAAGGTATAGTTCTGCTGTCCCAATGTATTTGATATTACGCAGAGATGCTGTGTGAGAACTGGAGTACAAACAAAATTACTGTCTTCAGTGACAGGATTTGTGATGAAGATGTAAAATTCAGATTCTCCAGAGTTGTGGAAACATGTATTTTGTGTGATAACTCCATATTATATGTGCAATAGACAGCCACCTGCTTTAGCTGTTTGGGACATTCAACTGTTTGGTGTTAAGAAGCTGGCACAGATGATAGCCGAAGGGCCCTTTCAGCCTTTAGATTTGTTGATTCATTGCTGTCAAGATGCACCCCTACCCCAAAGCTACTTTCTGTTTATCCATGTTTTGTCATTCTAGAATGAAAATGATTCAGATCGCACTTTTTGCATTCCAAGTAAACATGGGCAAATGCAATCTTACAACACCACACTGCTTAAATTGTTAAAGAAAACACTGACAAATCAGTCATTTAAAATAACACACCACTAAAGATTAAGGTTGAGAGGAAAAATGATCTGAAATTGAATTACTTTGAGATCCCTCTGCTTTGAAAATTGGCTCCAGAAAGAGTTGAAAATCGCAATTAAAGTCTAAGGAACTTTTAGGTGGTTTTTTCCCTAC
>NW_006798376.1:403917-492127 GCF_000442215.2 Lipotes vexillifer
TTTTTTTCCCTACAATAAAAAAAATTCATCCAAGTCATTTTGATTTCAATGATTTCTTCTAAGGAATCCGTAAGCTGCAAAGTAGAGGCAAAGTGGCTCTTGGTTATCTTTAGCCAAAACTGCATACATAAAATAAATCAGAGCAATACACTTGATTTAAAAGATTCAAAGATGAACTGAAATATTTAATATTTAGTCTTTGTTATTCCCTAACCAGAAAGAAGAAAAAGAATCAGAGAAAGCCTATGAATAAAATATGTAGAGACTTAAATGAAATTTAATATCCCTTTTTCCCATTCATCTTACAGCAAATGCGAAATTTATCTCAATGCTCCATGGGTTGCTTTATCTTTTAAAGTAAGTGCATAAAATCATCCTCTTTCAGGTGTTATTTTGGTATGTCTTTTAATAAGTTCTAATTAGGTCTTTGTTTAAAATTGACAAAAGTAAACTGTAAAACTTTACTCAAAACAAACAAGAAAACAATAAACACTGAAGCTCATTTGAATGGTCTTTTATGAAAGGGGTCTTTTTTTTCTTCTCAAGACCTGTCATTTTTCAAAGTTCTAAGATCAAAATTCCATAGAAAAGAGAACTTCCTTGAGTCACCCTGAGGCAAACTTATACCTAAGAGACCCATTTCTTTCACTTTATTGTTTTCTGTTGTAACTTCCATAATTGATGTTTACCAGCCTTGCTTCTCTCTTTCTGTCTCTCAGTTGATGATAGATGATTGATTGATAGGTAGAGCGAGAGATAATTTTCTTCTAGATATTAAGCACCTCTCTTCTAACCCCACACTCCTAGATCTTATCTGGGAATTGCTTAAAGATATTATCCAAGCATGACATTTTTCTTCTAATTATTTTTTAAAAAATATTAAACTTCTCCTACTTTACAGAGTACAAAATAAAAATGGGATAAACATATTGTCAAATAATAGATGTCATGAACATATTTCTGTTCCCTCTACATGAAATATTATCTTCCTCTTCTGGTACTATCTCTTGGTCCAACACCATTTAGGTATCAGCTGAAATGTAATTTCCCTTGTATAGTCTTCCTCACTGCCCTTTAGTTCAGCCAGCCCTTTGTATCTGCAGATTCTGCATCCACGGACTCAACCAATTGTGGATCAAAAACATTCACAAAAAAATATTCACAAAATTCCCAAAAGAAAAATTTGAATTTCTGCATGCCGGCAACTATTTACACTGTTAAATGTGAGTGATATTGTGATATTAATAGAGCCACTCCAGCTCAGGTATGAATGGTATGTTTTGAACTATTCTTTTTGTAAGCTATTACATATTTGTGTGTGTGTTTGTGTAGTGAGTTTCTTACAGACTACATATAGTTTGGTATTACTTTATTATACAATCTGAGAGTGTCTTTTAAATCGTGTGTATAGATAATTTGCATTTAAAGTGATTATTGATAAGTTTGGATTTAGGTCTATGTTATTCTTTGTTTTACTTGTTCCATTAGTTTTTAATTAGTTCATATCCCCTTCCAGGCTTCTTCTGGGTTATTGAAACATTTTTTAGTATCCCATGCTAATGTATCTATTGTGTTTTGGTTATATTTCTTTGGACACTCACAAATGAATTTAAGAAAGAATGTCAGGTCTCAGGCTTCTGGCCAGCCTTTGCCACACTGGCTACTGTGTTCCTGTCCTAGAATTTCTAATGTCACAGCCATCTTCCTGTCCCAGTTGTTAGCTTGACTATTTAATGACTTGTTCACAGCCTGATCTGATTTTATATGGGGCCACCAGAACAACTGTGCCACCTATAGAGCCAGAGTTGAAATCCACCATGGAAATGAGAAACACGGCACTTTTCTGCTCCAGCTAAAGCTCCACAGTTCAGTCAGCAGACTGCACTTGAAGAAAGTGACCTACTGGTCACTTGTAGTACCTAAGAACGAACCTATTCTGTGGCACTCATTGGTAAACAAGAAAAATAACCCAAAGACACTACTGAAGGCCAATGTAAGTGAAATGAGGTATACTACTCAGCAGAAATGAAGGAAGGTTACCAGAGAATTGAGTAATAATTCTGGAATGGAAATATCTGAAGAGAATTTGGACATGTTAGAAGAAACTGACTGGAGGCTTCCGGGAAGATGGCGGAAGAGTAAGACGCAGAGATCACCTTCCTCCCCACAGATACAACAGAAATACATCAACACGTGGAACAACTCCTACAGAACACCTACTGAACGCTGGCAGAAGACCTCAGACCTCCCAAAAGGCAAGAAACTACCCATGTACCTGGGTAGAGCAAAAGAAAAAAGAATAAACAGAGACAAAAGGATAGGGACGGGACCTGCACCAGTGGGAGGGAGCTGTGAAGGAGGAAAGGTTTCCACACACTAGGAAGCCCCTTCGCGGGCAGAGACTGCGGGTGGGGAAGGGGGAAAGCTTTCGTGCCGCGCAAGAGAGCACAGCAACAGGGGTGCGGAGGGCAAAGCAGAGAGATTCTCACACAGAGGATCAGGGCCGACCGGCACTCACCAGCCCGAGAGGCTTGTCTGCTCACCCACTGGGGTGGGCGGGGCTGGGAGTTAAGGCTCGGGCTTCGGCCGGAGCGATGGCAGAGGACTGGGGTTGGTGGCGTGCACACAGCCGGCAGGGGATTAGTGAGCCACAGCGAGCCAGGAGGGAGTCCGGGGAAAAGTCTGGACCTGCCGAAGAGGCAAGAGACTTTTTCTTACCTCTTTGTTTCCTGGTGCGCAAGGAGAGGGGATTAAAAGCAGTGCTTAAAGGAGCTCCAGAGACGGGCGCGAGCCGCGGGTAAAAGCGCAGACCCCAGAGACGGGCATGAGACACTAAGTCTGCTGCTGCCGCCACCAAGAATCCTGTGTGCAAGCACAAGTCACTATCCACACCCCCCTTCCGGGGAGCCTGTGTAGCCCACCACTGCCAGTGTCCCGTGATCCAGGGTCAACTCCTATGGGAGAACGCACGCACGGCACGCTTCACGCTGGTGCAACGTCACGCGGGCCCTGCCTCCGCAGGCACGCCCTGCACTCTGTGCCCCTCCCTCCCCTCCAGCCTGAGTGAGCCAGAGCCCCCGAGTCAGCGGCTCCTTTAACCCCGTCCTGTCTGAGCGAAGAACAGACGCCCTCTGGCGACCTACATGCAGAGGCGGGGCCAAATCCAAAGCTGAGCTCCTGGGAGCTGTGAGAACAAAGAAGAGAAAGGGGTATCTCTCCCAGCAGCCTCAGAAGCAGGGGATTAAATCTCCACAATCAACTTGATGTTCCCTGCATCTGTGGAATACATGAATAGACAACGAATCATCACAAATTAAGGAGATGGACTTGAGAGAAAGATTTATTATTTTTTCCCCTTTTCCTCTTTAAGTTAATGTGTATGTGTATGCTTCTGTGTGATTTTGTCTGTAGAGCTTTGCTTCCACCATTTGTCCTAGGGTTCTAGCTGTCCTTTTTTAAATTTTTTTTCTTAATAATTATTTTTTATTTTAATAACATTATTTTACTTTATCTTTCTTCTTTTCTTTTCTTCCTTCCCTCCTTTAGACAACAAATCATCCCAAATTGAGGAGGTTAACTTTGAGAGCAACATTTATAATTTTTTCCCCTTTTCCTCTTTTTGTGAGTGTGTACGTGTATGCTTCTATGTGAGATTTTGTCTGTATAGCTTTGCTTCCACCATTTGTCCTAGGGTTCTATCCGTCCGTTCTTTTTTTTGTTTTTTTAATTTTTTTCTTTTTTTTCTCCTAATAATTATTTTTCCTTTTAATAACTTTATTATATTTTATCTTACTTTTTAAATTTTACTTTATCTCCTTTCTTTTGTTCCTTCCTTCCCTCCTTCCTTCCTTTCTTTTCTTTCTTTCTTTCTTTCTTTCTTTCTTTCTTTCTTTCTCTCTTTCTACTTCTACTAATTCTTTATTTCTACTTTTTCTCCCTTTTATTCTGAGCCGTGTGGATGAAAGGCTCTTGGTACAGCAGCCAGGAGTCCGTGTTGTGCCTCTGAGGAGGGAGAGCCAACTTCAGGACACTGGTCCACAAGAGACCTCCCAGCTCCACATAATATCAAATGGCAAAAATCTCCCAGAGATCGCCATCTCACCACCAGCACCCAGCTTCACTCAACGACCAGCAAGCTACAGTGCTGGACATCCTATGCCAAACAACTAGCAAGACAGGAACACAACCCCACCCATTAGCAGAGAGGCTGCCTAAAATCATAAGTCCACAGACACCTCAAAACACACCACCAGACGTGGACCTGCCCACCAGAAAGATAAGATCCAGCCTCATACACCAGAACACAGGCACTAGTCCCCTCCACCAGGAAGCCTACACAACCCACTGAACCAACCTTAGCCACTGGGGACAGACACCAAAAACAACGGGAACTATGAACCTGCAACCTACTAAAACGAGACCCCAAACACAGTAAGATAAGCAAAATGAGAAGACAGAAAAACACACCACAGATGAAGGAGCAAGGCAAAAACCCACCAGACCTAACAAATGAAGAGGAAATAGTCAGTCTACATGAAAAAGAATTCAGAATAATGATAGTAAAGATGATCCAAAATCCTGGAAATAGAAGAGACAAAATGCAAGAAACATCTAACAAAGACCTAGAAGAACTAAAGATGAAACAAACAAAGATGAACAACACAATAAATGAAATTAAAAATACTCTAGATGGGATCAACAGCAGAATAACTGAGGCAGAAGAACGGATAAGTGACCTGAAACATAAAATAGTGGAAATAACTACTGCAGAGCAGAATAAAGAAAAAAGAATGAAAAGAACTGAGGACAGTCTCAGAGACCTCTGGGACAATATTAAACGCATCAACATTCGAATTATAGGGCTTCCAGAAGAAGAAGAGAAAAAGAAAGAGACTGAGAAAATATTTGAAGAGATTATAGTTGAAAACTTCCCTAATACGGGAAAGGAAATAGTTAATCAAGTCGAGGAAGCACAGAGAGTCCCACACAGGATAAATCCAAGGAGAAATACGCCAAGACACATATTAATCAAACTGTCAAAAATTAAATACAAAGAAAACATATTAAAAGCAGCAAGGGAAAAACAACAAATAACACACAAGGGAATCCCCATAAGGTTAACAGCTGATCTTTCAGCAGAAACTCTGCAAGCCAGAAGGGAGTGGCAGGACATATTTAAAGTGATGAAGGAGAAAAACCTATGAAGGAGAAAAACCTGCAACCAAGATTACTCTACCCAGCAAGGATCTCATTCAGATTTGATGGAGAAATTAAAACCTTTACAGACAAGCAAAAGCTGAGAGAGTTCAGCACCACCAAACCAGCTTTACAACAAATGCTAAAGGAACTTCTCTAGACAAAAACACAAGAGAAGGAAAAGTCCTATAATAACGAACCCAAAACAATTTAGAAAATGGGAATAGGAACATACATATCGATAATTACCTTAAATGTAAATGGACTAAATGCTCCCACCAAAAGACACAGATTGGCTGAATGGATACAAAAACAAGACCCATATATATGCTGTCTACAAGAGACCCACTTCAGACCTAGAGACACATACAGACTGAAAGTAAGGGGATGGAAAAAGATATTCCATGCAAATGCAAATGGAACCAAAAGAAATCTGTAGTATCAATTCTCATATCAGACAAAATAAACTTTAAAATAAAGCCTATCACGAGACAAAGAAGGACACTACAAAATGATGAAGGGATCGATCCAAGAAGATATAACAATTGTAAATATTTGTGCACCCAACATAGGAGCACCTCAATACATAAGGCAAAAACTAGCAGCCATAAAAGGGGAAATCGACAGTAACACATTCATAGTAGGGGACTTCAACACCCCACTTTCACCAATGGACAGATCATCCAAAATGAAAATAAATAAGGAAACACAAGCTTTAAATGATACATTAAACAAGATGGACTTAATTGATATTTATAGGACACTCCATCCAAAAACAACAGAATACACATTTTTCTCAAGTGCTCATGGAACATTCTCCAGGATAGATCATATCTTGGGTCACAAATCAAGCCTTGGTAAATTTAAGAAAATTGAAATTGTATCAAGTATCTTTTCCGACCACAACGCCATGAGACTAGATATCAATTATAGGAAAAGATCTGTAAAAAATACAAACACATGGAGGCTAAACAATACACTACTTAATAACGAAGTGATCACTGAAGAAATCAAAGAGGAAATTAAAAAATACCTAGAAACAAATGACAATGGAGATACAACGACCCAAAACCTATGGGATGCAGCAAAAGCAGTTCTAAGAGGGAAGTTTATAGCAATACAAGCCCACCTTAAGAAGCAGGAAACATCTCGAATAAACAACCTAACCTTGCACCTCAAGCAATTAGAGAAAGAAGAACAAAAAAACCCCAGAGTTAGCAGAAGGAAAGAAATCATAAAAATCAGATCAGAAATAAATGAAAAAGAAATGAAGGAAACAATAGCAAAGATCAATAAAACTAAAAGCTGGTTCTTTGAGAAGATAAACAAAATTGATAAACCATTAGCCAGACTCATCAAGAAAAAAAGGGAGAAGACTCAAATCAATAGAATCAGAAATGAAAAAGGAGAAGTAACAACTGACACTGCAGAAATACAAAAAATCATGAGAGATTACTACAAGCAACACTATGCCAATAAAATGGACAACCAGGAAGAAATGGACAAATTCTTAGAAATGCACAAACTGCCAAGACTGAACCAGGAAGAAATAGAAACTATGAACAGACCAATCACAAGCACTGAAATTAAAACTGTGATTTAAAAACTTCCAACAAACAAAAGCCCAGGATCAGATGGCTTCACAGGCGAATTCTATCAAACATTTAGAGAAGAGCTAACACCTATCCTTCTCAAACTCTTCCAAAATATAGCAGAGGGAGGAACACTCCCAAACTCATTCTACGAGGCCACCATCACCCTGATACCAAAACCAGACAAGGATGTCACAAAGAAAGAAAACGACAGGCCAATATCACTGATGAACATAGATGCAAAATCCTCTACAAAATACTAGCAAACAGAATCCAACAGCACATTAAACGGATCATACACCATGATCAAGTGGAGTTTATTCCAGGAATGCAAGGGCCGTTCAATATACGCAAATCAATCAACGTGATACACCATATTAACAAATTGAAGGAGAAAAACCATATGATCATCTCAATAGATGCAGAGAAAGCTTTCGACAAAATTCAACACCCATTTATGATAAAAACCCTGCAGAAAGTAGGCATAGAGGGAACTTTCCTCAACATAATAAAGGCCATATATGACAAACCCACAGCCAACATTGTCCTCAATGGTGAAAAAAGGAAAGCATTTCCAGTAAGATGAGGAACAAGACAAGGCTGCCCACTGTCACCACTCTTATTCAACATAGTTTTGGAAGTTTTAGCCACAGCAATCAGAGAAGAAAAGGAAATAAAAGGTATCCAAATCAGAAAAGAAGAAGTAAAGCTGTCACTGTTTGCAGATGACATGATACTATATATAGAGGATCCTAAAGATGCTACTAGAAAACTACTAGAGCTAATCAATGAATTTGGTAAAGTAGCAGGATACAAAATTAATGCACAGAAATCTCTGGCATTCCTATACACTAATGATGAAAAATCTGAAAGTGAAATCAAGAAAACACTCCCATTTACCATTGCAACAAAAAGAATAAAATATCTAGGAATAAACCTACCTATGGAGACAAAAGACCTGTATGCAGAAAATTATAAGACACTGATGAAAGAAATTAAATATGATACAAATAGATGGAGAGATATACCATGTTCTTGGGTTGGAAGAATCAACACTGTGAAAATGACTCTACTACCCAAAGCAATCTACAGATTCAATGCAATTCCTATCAAACTACCACTGGCATTTTTCACAGAACTAGAACAAAAACTTTTACAATTTGTATGGAAACACAAAAGACCCCGAATAGCTACAGCAATCTTTAGAACGAAAAATGGAGCTGCAGGAATCAGGCTCCCTGACTTCACACTATACTACAAAGCTACAGTAATCAAGACAGTATGGTACTGGCACAAAACAGAAATATAGATCAATGGAAACAGGATAGAAAGCCCAGAGATAAACCCATGCACATATGGTCACCTTATCTTTGATAAAGGAGGCAGGAATATACAGTGGAGAAAGGACAGCCTCTTCAATAAGTGGTGCTGGGAAAACTGGACAGGTACATGTAAAAGTATGAGATTAGATCACTCCCTAACACCATACACAAAAATAAGCTCAAAATGGATTAAAGACCTAAATGTAAGGCCAGAAACTATCAAACTCTTAGAGGAAAACATAGGCAGAACACTCTATGACATAAATCACAGCAAGATCCTTCTTGACCCATCTCCTAGAGTAATGGAGATAAAAACAAAAATAAACAAATGGGACCTAATGAAACTTCAAAGCTTTTGCACAGCAAAGGAAACCATAAACAAGACCAAAAGACAACCCTCAGAATGGGAGAAAATATTTGCAAATGAAGCAACTGACAAAGGATTAATCTCTAAAATTTACAAGCAGCTCATGCAGCTCAATAACAAAAAAACAAACAACCCAATCCAAAAATGGGCAGAAGACCTAAATAGACATTTCTCCAAAGAAGATATACAGACTGCCAACAAACACATGAAAGAATGCTCAACATCATTAATCATTAGAGAAATGCAAATCAAAACTACAATGAGATATCATCTCACACCAGTCAGAATGGCCATCATCAAAAAATCTAGAAACAATAAATGCTGGAGAGGGTGTGGAGAAAAGGGAACACTCTTGCACTGCTGGTGGGAATGTGAATTGGTTCAGCCACTATGGAGAACAGTATGGAGGTTCCTTAAAAAACTACAAATAGAACTACCATATGACCCAGCAATCCCACTACTAGGTATATACCCTGAGGAAACCAGAATTCAGAAAGAGTCATGTACCAAAATGTTCATTGCAGCTCTATTTACAATAGCCAGGAGGTGGAAGCAACCTAACTGTCCATCATCGGATGAATGGATAAAGAAGGTGTGGCACATATATACAATGGAATATTACTCAGCCATATAAAGAAACGAAATTGAGTTATTTGTAGTGAGGTGGATGGACCTAGAGTCTGTCATACAGAGTGAAGTAAGTCAGAAAGAGAAAGACAAATACCATATGCTAACATATATATATGGAATCTAAGAAAAAATAAATGTCATGAAGAATTTAGGGGTAAGACGGGAATAAAGACACAGACTTACTAGAGAATGGACTTGAGGATATGGGGAGGGGGGAGGGTAAGCTGTGACAAAGTGAGAGAGTGGCATGGACATATATACACTACCAAACGTAAAACAGATAGCTAGTGGGAAGCAGCCGCATAGCACAGGGAGATCAGCTCGGTGCTTTTTGACCTCCTGGAGGGATTGGATAGGGAGGGTGGGAGGGAGGGAGACGCAAGAGGGAAGAGATATGGGGACATATGAATATGTATAACTGATTCACTTTGTTATAAAGCAGAAACTAACACACCATTGTAAAGCAATTATACTCCAATAAAGATGTTAAAAAAATAAATAATAAATAAAAAGATACTTTCAGCATAAAATATTATTAGGTTTTATATCTGAAAGACGGACTACTGTAGTTACTTCCTATTGTCAGAGTGACCACTTGCTTTTTATTTATAGAAACCTTGGCTGTCATCCCCTTTTGAAATTCACCAAAATTCATTCCCCCTTCCAGACTCAGCCTGCATCCCATAATTGATCCATGTGGGAATACAAATGCTTGACTCTCTTCCCTATCTGGGACAGCTTTGAAGGGTTATTCCATCTTAAAGATTATTCATCTGTAGCACTGGCTCAGACTTCCACAGAAACATGATCACTGCTTTACTTCATCCTCTGTCCAATCTTTCCTTCGTTTCCCTTCGGCAGATGTTAATCTTAGAAACACTTCTAATAGATCTTCTGCATGCTAATCTTTATCTCAGAGTCTGTTTCTCAGGGATCCCAACTGACTAGAGCATGTTTATTAGTAGAGTATATTTTCTCTCTAAGCAAACCTTTCACCAAAGAAGCTCTATTATCAAATATTTTATGGGCCATGAGTGAAGTGGTATAGATTTGGAGCCGTACTTCATTGAAACACATTTTTTTGTTTCATTTTAATTTTGTGTGTTTTTTTTTTTTTTTAATATGTCAAACTGCCTTAATTGGCTGCCTATGCTCCTTTAACTTTTTGGAACACTGAAGGCTGTTTCTGCTTATAATTTTTGCAAAGGCCAGATGATCTGACTTTCTTCATAAATTATTTTCTTTATAATTTCTAACTTTGGATCTCAGTCATCCATAAAATAGCGAGTTTTGAAATAAATCTTGTGGTTATATAGTAGAGAGATTTGGATAGACAATATTCACATCTCCTATCTCATACGGAAATATTTTGATATTGCAAATCCAATTTAGTTTATAATTCTTTTTATTTGGAATTTCCATTATATATAAATCTGAGCCTTTCGGCAGATGCTAAAATTTATTTCTTGCTTTTGAATTTGTGTTTAGCTATAACAAATCCCTTGTGGTCTGATCTTTCCTAATTCTTAACAACTCATTCCCACTATTATGTTCCCAAGCCACCAGAGCAAGAAGAATTTGTTTTTACCCATTTTAAAAATTTCATGGTAAGAAGAAACAGAATTGGATTTTAATAGCTCAACATAAGCAGAAGGCAAAGGCAAAATCTTCTAATCTTCTAATATGAAGGCTAATTATGTGGAAGGTGATGCCCAGATGTCCTCTCTTCCCTTTAGGCACAGAACAAGAGTAATTAGGTTTAAGTTTAACATGGGGGATTCAGAAAATCACACTCAGGAAATCATCAAGCAGCCAGGCTATTCTTAGAGATGACTGCATTGAAACTTCACAAAAAGAGAACAACCAACCCTTTGCTGCAAACCCTTATTTAAAGGAGATCCTACATTCAATGTAAGACAAAATGAAAAAGAATTGATGTTTAGGAAAATGTGTGTGGGTTGTTGAGTAAAAGCATTACTAGGAATTTCTAAGTATTATTCATGAAACATTACATTGGTTCAAATTTTAATGAATCATGTATTTATTGAGTTATTATTTATTCAATTTTATACTAGGGAAAGGAGTAGAAATACTTTAGAGTTTTTTGACACTGTAATGTTCAATTTCAGGGCTTATTTGAAAATCAAATCATGGAGCCTTGATTATCTTCTGCATATATAAAACCAAAGAAACTGTTGTCTAGAAATAATATGAGAAAATATTGCCAGATGTGACTATATATTTATTTTAAACTGTGATGAGGATATTAAATATATAACACCTTAGGGGCTAAAAATCAATGATGAACAATGAGTTAGTACTGATACAAAATCAATACAGAATACCCAATAGAAAAATTGGCAAAAGAAAAAGAAAAAACAGGGAAATCGCTTGACAAATTGGTAAATTTCTAGGTAATATAAAAATATACTTGGGAGAAAATATTTGCAAATGAAGAGACCAACAAGGGATTAATCTCCAAAATATACAAATGGCTCATGCAGCTCAATATCAAAACAACAAACAACCCAATCAAAACCTCGGCAGAAGACCTAAACAGACATTTCTCCAAAGAAGACATACAGATGGCCAAAAAGCACATGAAAAGATGCTAAGCATCATTAATACTAGAGAAATGCAAATCAAAACAACAGTGAGGTATCATCTCACACCAGGCAGAATGGTCATCATCAAAAATCTAGAAACAATAAATGCTGGAGAAGGTGTGGAGAAAAGAGAACCCTCTTGCACTGTTGATGGGAATGGAAATTGGTACAACCACTATGGAGAACAGTATGGAGGTTCCTTAATAAACTAAATATAGAACTATCATACGATCTAGCAATCCCACTCCTGGGCGTGTATCTGGAGAAAACCATAATTTGAAAAGATATATGCACCCCAATGTTCACTGCAGCACTATTTACAATAGCCAAAACATGGAAGCAACCTAAATGTCCATCAATAGAGGAGTGGATAAAGAAGAGGTGGTATATATACACAATGGAATATTCCTCAGCCATAAAAAAGAAGGAAATAATGCCATTTGCAGCAACATGGATGGACCTAGAGACTGTCATACTGAGTGAAGAAAGTCAGATGGTGAAAGACAAATATATGATACAACTTACATGAGGAATCTAAAACAATGAAAAAATGAATTTATTTACAAAACAGAAATAGAGTCACATATGGAGAAAACAAACTTATGGTTACTAGGGGAGAATGGGGGCAGTAAATTGGGAAACTGGCATTGATATATACACACTACCATATACAAAATATATAACTAATAAGGACCTACTGTATAGGACAGGGAACTCTACTCAATACTCTGTAATGATGTACATGGGAAAAGAATCTAAGAAAGAGTGGATAAGGAGAGACATTCAAGATGGCAGAAGAGTAAGACATGGAGATCACCTTCTTCCCCACAAATACATCAGAAATACATCTACTTGTGGAACAAGAACAACTCCTACATAACACTTACTGAATGCTGGCAGAAGACCTCAGTCTTCCCACAGCAAACATCATACTCAATGGTGAGAAACTGAAAGCATTTCCTCCAAGATCAGGAACAAGACAAGGCTGTCCACTCTCACCACTCTCATTCAACATAGTTTTGGGAGTTGTAGCCATGGCAATCAGAGAAGAAAAAGAAATAAAAGGAATACAATTTGGAAAGGATAAGTAAAATAGTCACTGTTTGCAGATGACATGATACTATACATAGAAAATCCAAAAGATCCCACCAGAAAACTACTAGAATTAATCAATAAATTTGATAAGGTTGCAGTATACAAAATTCATGCACAGAAATCTCTGGCATTCCTATACACTAACAATGAAAAATCAGAAAGAGAAATTAATGAAATACTCCCATTTACCATTGCAACAAAAAGAATAAAATACCTAGGAATAAACCTACCTAAGGAGGTGACAGACTTGTACTCAGAAAACTATAAAGTACTGATGAAAGAAATCAAAGATGACATAAACAGATGGAGAAATATACCATGTTCTTGGATTGGAAGA
This sequence comes from Lipotes vexillifer, assembly GCF_000442215.2. Taxonomy (NCBI): domain Eukaryota; kingdom Metazoa; phylum Chordata; class Mammalia; order Artiodactyla; family Lipotidae; genus Lipotes; species Lipotes vexillifer. The sequence goes on from NW_006798376.1 coordinate 417,063, forward strand.
ATCAATACTGTGAAAATGACTATACTACCTAAAGCAATCTACAGATTCAATGCAATCCCTATCAAACTACCAATGGCATTCTTCACAGAATTAGAACAAAAAATTTACAATTTGTATGGAAACACGAAAGACCCCAAATAGCCAAAGCAATCTTGAGAAAGAAAAATGGAGCTGGAGGAATCAGGCTCCCAAACTTCAAACTATACTACAAAGCTACAGTAATCAGTACAGTATGGTACTGGCACAATAAAGGAAATATAGATCAATGGTATGGGATAGAAATCCCAGAGATAAACGTATGCACATATGGTCACCTAATTTACAACAAAGGAGGCAGGAACATACAATGGAGAAAAGACAGCCTCTTCAATAAGTGGTGCTGGGAAAACTGGACAGCTACATGTAAAAGAATGAAATTATAACACTCCCTAACACCATACACAAAAATAAACTCAAAATGGATTAAAGACCTAAATGTAAGACCAGACACTATAAAACTCTTAGAGGAAAACATAGAAAGAACACTTTGACATAAACCACAGCAAGATCTTTTTTGACCCACCTCCTTGAGTAATGAAAATAAAAACAAAAATAAACAAATGGGACCTAATTAAACTTAAAAGCTTTTGCACAGGAAAGGAAATCATAAAAAAGACAACCCTCAGAATGGGAGAAAATATTTGCATATTAAACAACAGACAAAGGATTAATCTCCAAAATATGCAAACAACTCATGGAGCTCAATATCAAAACAACAAACAACCCAATTAAAAAATGGGTGGAAGACCTACATAGACATTTCACCAGAAAAGACATAAAGATGGCCAAGAGGCACATGAAAAGCTGCTCAACATCACTGATTATTAGAGAAACGCAAATCAAAACTACAATGAGGTATCACCTCACACTGGTCAGAATGGCCATTATCAAAAAACCTAGAAACAATAAATGCTGGAAAGGGTGTGGTGAAAAAGGAAACCTCCTGCACTGTTGATGGGAATGTATATTGATACAACCACTATGGAAAACAGTGTGGAGGTTCCTTAAAAAACTAAAAATAGAACTACCATATGACCCAGCAATCCCACTACTGTGCATATACCCTGAGAAAACCATAATTCAAAAAGAGGCATGTACCACAATGTTCATTGCAACACTATCTACAATAGCTAGGACATGGAAGCAACCTAAGTGTCCATCGACAGATGAATGTATAAAGAAGATGTGGCACATATACAATGAGATATTACTCAGCCATAAAAAGGAACGAAATTGAGTTATTTGTAGTGAGGTAGATGGACCTAGAGTCTGTCATACAGAGTGAAGTAAGTCAGAAAGATAAAAACGAATACCGTATGCTAGCACATCTATATGGAATCTAAAAAAGTGGTACTGATGAACCTAGGACAGGGCAGGAATAAAGACGCAGACATAGAGAATGGACTTGAGGACATGGGGGTTGGGAGAATGGTAAGCTGGGATGAAGTGAGAGAGTGGCATGGACATATATACCCTACCAAATGTAAAATAGACAGGTAGTGGGAAGCAGCAGCCTAGCACATGGAAATCAACTTGGTTCTTTGCAATGACCTAGAGGGATGGGATAGGGAGGGCGGGAGGGAGGCTCAAGAGGGAGGGGATGGGGGGTATATGTATGCATATGGCTGATTCACTTCGGTATACAACAGAAACTAGCGCTAGTACAATTGTGAAGCAACTATACTCCAATAAAGATGTATTTTAAAAAATTTTTTAAAAAAACAAAAACAGAGACTGTATGTCTTCTCCCACCAAATGTACTGGTGATCTCAGAGGATCACCCCTCGTTCTTAATTAAAGAGGGAAGATCAGAATTCCCTTTAAGTTGAAATCCCAGGTCCCTCCTACAACTATAGGGCTATCAGAGTCCCTTGGGAGGAAGGACCTATAGGTGAATTTAAAAATATGAAAAATTCTGTTATTTAAAAACAGGGAAAAAATCACCTCCCAACACATATACCTTTTCCCATACGTATAGCTCTCTACTGTAGCATTAAAGTGCTACAGTAAAGAAAGAACACACAAAAATAAATTGAAAAGGAGGTAATATATCATAGTAGTTCAGAGTTGGCTTCTAGATTCAGACTGATTAAGATCCAGTTCCATATATACCACATGGAGCTGTAAGACCTGGGGCCAGTTATTTAAAGTTCCTGAAACTGATTTTTTGTATCTGTAAAATGATGATAACAATAGTGTCTATTATTATGAAGATTAAATGAGAAAATCACTTTAAAACACATAACCCTTGGCACACAGTGACGCTAAATATTAAAAATCAATAGCAAGTAATGAATATGACTAAAACTAATTCACATAGCAGGGTAAGTATTTGATAGAGGAAAATCAATAGTATAGGTAAGGATAGTACAGCACAATATGAAAAGACTACGTACCATATGATTCAAACTATATGACATTCTGGAAACGGCAAAACTATACAGATAGTAAAATGATTAGTTATTGTCCAAGAGCAGTTTTTGGGGAGGGAGAGATAAACAGGTAGAACAGAGAGTTTTTAGAGGAGTGAAACTGTTCTCTACGATAGAGTTAAGGTGGATATATGTCATTATACATAGTATACAACCACATAGAATATACACCACAATAAACCCTAATGTAAACTATGAATTTCAGTTAATAACAGTGCATTAATATTGGTACATTAATTTTAACAAAAGGTCTACAGTAATAGAAAATGTAAATACTAGAGAAAATTGTAAGGCATGAAGGTAGGGAAGGTATGTGGAAACTTTTTGTATTTTATCAATTCTTCTATAAACTTAACTTCTTTTCTAAAAGAAGTATATTATTAATTAATGTCTTAATTAATATATTAAACATTGATATAAAATGCTTTAAAGTGAAATATGGCACCAGGTCCTACTAGTCAGCATCTAATGACGGTGTATCAATATTACTGGAAACAATTCCCAAAGCAAAACAGAAATCTAATGTAGCAATTTGAGAACAAGTTAGAGGTTCAATTCACATATAATTTCTGTCAAGCTGTTGTGTAGATAAGAGCATCATCAAGACCCTCCTCTTTAGCTGTTCTTAAATAAAAAGGGAAAATCAGGCACAGAGCCCTAAAAATCACAGAGAATTACTTGGTAGTGATCAGAGTATGGCCTGCTGTCAATCATAAAGACATCTCAGAAGATCATCAAGTTGATCTCTGGCATTAAGTCAATACATTTTTGCTCTTCAATTCCTCCTCCACATAAGGCTTAATGATACAAAAACAGATCATTAAAACAATTTTTGATTCCTTGGGTCCATGGTCAGCCAATAATCTTAATTTAAAAAAAAATCCATATAGCAGCTACTGCTTTCAAATATTCATCACTAACATTTATTAAATGCTTTTACCTTGAATCTATTCACCACTCTGTAAAAAACTCCATAGAATATGACAGAAATTATTAAAACAGTCATGAGAGACAGTTATATATTTCAATAACAATAATTATGCTATTTCTAAAACATTCCAAATCTCATTAAGTTTTTAAAGGTTTTACACTGCAATCAGGCCATATGTAACTTCTCTTTGGTTTTTATAGGGGCTACAAACAGACCTAGTTATAAAAAATATAATTTATAACTGGAATTCTCTAACAAAATATGATGCATCAAAAATGCTTGACTGAACTGAAATATTGTCAGAATTTGCATATGGTTTCAAATGAGTATCCAGAAAACTTGGTTAGCACTTCTGAGACTGATAGTTAAATTTAATTTAGATTGTTCGTTCTGAATTGTTTTATGAGGAGCTTGTGTTACCTTTGTGGATATAGTCTCTTTCACATGCCTTTAGCACACAGAATACCCATTCACTTCACTGGGAATTCAGAATGCTTCAAGGCTGACAAAGTCCTCTGTGGAAACCAGAATTGTAGGAAAACCCACTTCAGCTCATCTGAGAGGTAGCCAGGTGGCAATTTCAAATAGTCAATGGTTTATGTAATCCAGCCTTCAAGGGAGTGATCAAGTCAGAGATAAGAAGTGAAGTAAAAAGTTGGACCCAATAATAACTCCAAAACTTAGAGAATAAAGAAATGAGGAGACATCAATAAAATAATATTGAAGAGAGGACATATTAAAATAGAAGGAGGACTAAGAGAAAATACTGTCCTGGAAGTCAGGTGAAAACGTCATTCATTAAAGAATATCCTACACATTATTAAGCTAAAGCAAGATACTAAAGAGTATGTACAGTAAAAAACAGAGATTTAAAAATGGGAGAATAGACATATGTCTATATGCCAAAGACTGTATACAGATAGATACATACATAGATAGATATTGATACTTATATCCATTACTGTATGCATAAAACATTTCTAGAAAACTACACAGGATGTATTAACAGAGGTTATCTCCAGGGAGTAACTGGAGAAGGAATGGAGTAAAACCTTTACCAGTTTACAAAACTTTTTTCTGATTGGATTTTTTACATATGCCAATGTGGTATACAGAATAATGGCTCCTAAAAGACTCAAGGTTGCCCATGCCCTAATCTCTATGAACAGGTTAAAATGAACTTTCCAGATGTAATTAAATTTATAAAACTAAAAATAGATTATCCTGGATTATTTGGGAGGGCCCAATCTAATAACATAAATCCTTAACAGCAAAGAACTTTCTCTGTTTGGAGTCAGAGAGATATGTTGAAAGGAGAAGTCAGAAAGATTCCAAGTGAGAAGTACTCCACATGTTGGCTCTCAGATGTAGGGGTCACGTGTGAGGAACAGAGTGAAGCCTTGAGGAACTAACAGCAGCCCCCTGCTGATAGCCAGCAAGAAAACAGGGACTTCCATGTTGTAAAATGCATGGGACTGAATTTGGCCAACAACCTAAATGGGTTTAGAAATGAATACATCTCTAGAGCCTCCAGTAAGGCTACAACCCTGCCAATACCTTGATTTCAGCCTTGTGAGACTCCAAACAGAACTTCAATCCAGCTGAGCCATGATGTACTCAGACTGCTGATCAACAGAGCTGTGAGGTCATACACCTATGTTATTTTAAGCTGCTGAATTTGTGGCAATTTGTTACAACAGCAACAGAAAACTAATACCATCAATTTAATAATGAAGAAATTTTTAAGATAAATCTTTGAATAGAGATGAATAAATAAGTGTAAAATTTTGAAAAATTTATAAAATAAAGAATATTTGAAAAAAAGTTTCAAATCTGAAACATTATTATGTATGATTGACCTACTCCATCTTCACAAGTGAGCCTGAGGTTCTTCCTTATATTATACTGTTGTGAAATTTCTCTCTTATACACTGCCTCAATGATAGAGTTTCAATCAATTCGCCCAAAAGATGACAAAGTTTCCTAATAGCTCTTACCTTAGGACACTGTTTTTTCCATAGCATAAAATTTGCTCTTTATTCATTTCATTTACTTTCAGTTGTTTATGTCATGCCTATTGTTTGCATGCCTATTATCATCTATTGTGCCAAATTTATCCCAAAGAATATACAGTTTTCAATCCTCTTACATTTGGATTTGGAGAAGTGTAGTGAATTTTAAATATTATCATTTTAGAAAAATCTATACTTTAAAAATGTCTTTAATTTATTATATGGATTTATTTAACTTCACTGTGCTAAGTTCTGCTCCCTCAACCTGGGACCATATATTATTATGATATTTCTCACACAAACCTGAGAGTTTGCTTTATTTGTCCCTCTTCTGTGAGAGAAAAAGGATTAGAAGTCCAAATAAATTTTCATGAAAATAATGTCATAAAAGATCATTACATAGAGAAAAGGGTCTCAAAGTATCCAATAAATACCTAATTGAATTAGTAATGTCATTGAAATCTTATGTGTACAGCCCAAAAATGTACACTTTCCTGTCTGCTTCATATTCAAGTTCATATAAGGCCAGCAGGAGAAAAAGGATCTTCTCATAGTGGTAAGAAGTATGCAAGAATATAACCTGAAAAGCAAGCCTTTACAGAAAGAAGGAGAAAGTCTGCATCAAAGAAGATAGGCAAGGTTATGTTTGGCTACAACCAAGAAAATTCTCAGTGAATTGTGTGACCACTTGGGGCCTACTAGAGCACTGCTCTATATTATCTTCATTCCTGGATCCATTCAGTCAAAGCAGACTCTGAGTGTATTACTGGTCACTGGTACAGAAGAGAAACGGGAACATGAGACCATGTCCCGGGCTCTCAAAAGTGGTACATCTTACTTAGATTCTTATTTCATAGGCCTAAACAAGTCACCTGGCTGAGCTTAATATCAACAGGCAGTGAAGTATAATTTTTCCCCAGAGAATAGAAGCAAATATTTATGAATAATCATACAGTTTACTGCACTGAATGGGAATACAGGTTTACCCCAGCTTCACTATGTACATTGTATTTTCTACATGCGTTATATATTTTATCCTTGCAATAATTCTGTGAAATAAATAGCTATTGTTATCTGCATTTTCAATGTGAGGAAGCTGATTCAAACGAACAAAGTGAACAGACAGAATTCTTAAAACTCAGGGTTGTGTGAAACCAGTTTGAGTTCATTGGGTTGTACTGAGTTCCCTGTTCCCTGAAAATATTTAAACTGAAGCAGAATGACTACTCTGTGGGAGTGCTGAATAAAGAAAAGATCTATGAATTCTGTGAATAACTGGACAATGTAACCTTTAAAATTCCTTTTATCCTTGAGATTCTATGATTCTTCAAGTTATCCAAGTTCGCACAGCTAGAAGGCTATTAAAGGAAACAGGTCATTTCTGAAGAAGTAACCTCATCTATAGGAAGAGGAAAAGAGACTCCAATGTGATTTAATAATCTAGTGTTCATGTGCCATTACTGCGAAACTCAAATGCTGAAAAAGTTTTATTATAGATCACTTCTCAACCAGTATGCAGAAACAATCCTTTCATTTGGTGATTGAAATGCTACGGATTATTACTGGTATCATATCAAATTTTCCAAATACCCTGGAGATTGCCGTACTGATATGTTTATGAATAAAATATAGCCTATTGGCTGTGTTTCTACTATTCCCCAGAGATAAACGTTTTCTTGAGTTGCATAATAAATAAATGTTCTAACAACATTGTAAAGCAACTGTACTCCAATAAAAATTAAAAAATAAATCAATAAACAAATGTTCTAATAGAGAGTGAAAAACAAGTACATCCTAGGTCATTACTTAAAATAAGACTCTCTTCAAAGTGATGAGCTATATACTGAGGTCTTGTTTTCTAAAGATATTTTGAGGAATTTCATAAAGAATCAGTTCACATACCAAGGACTATCATTTCTCACCACACATTCCCAAGAGCTTTATAGATTTTAATAACTACAGCACTGTGACTGTTATTTATTTCAGTCATACAGTGATGGTTATTTCACATAGTGGTTTGAATTTTCACTATTTGTCAAGTGAAGATAAACAGAGGGATTAAATCTAAATATAATTATTAAAGTCAGTCACACTTTTTAAAAAAATCTATCATTTTCATTTAATGATTCACAAGCTAACTCAGTGCAAAAACTGTGAAAAGTGATGTATATTTGCTTATTTTAAATGGATTTATTTATTTATTATTCATATTAAGAGCTAGGATTAAAGACTTTGGAACTTTAAATTAGCATTTTTAAATTAGCATTTTAAATTAGCATTAATTTAATTTAAGACTTTAAATTAGCATTTTAAATATATCTTGTAAATAAATAAAATAGTATTCTCATATTCTAGTACAAATAGAGATTTGACAATTCAAGTACCACAGATCTAACAACTAACCAGAAGCTCATCTAGGGCAGCTCAACCATGACACCTCAAGACATCAATTGGTACCACAGTGTAATCAAATAAAATTCTTTTCAAGCGGCTATTAGCCAGTGTCCCAGTAAATACCCTTCTTAAAACCTAGATTAATCAAATATTTAAAATGTATTTTGGGAGAGAAGCACTTCTGGAATGGTGGAATAAGTACTCCTGAAAAAACATTCCTCTATAAAAGCAAAACATTAGAAAAAATATCCAAAACAACTTGTTTATAACTCTTGAAATTAACTAGAGGTTTACAACAATTAAAGCTAAATTTGTTGAAGACAAAAGAGTGAGATTTCATTAAGAATAGTCAGACTTATGGCATTTTAACTAGACATTACTTTCTCCCTTTCCCCAAACCTGTGGTAGCTTTAAAAGTGAACAGACTTAAAACTATCCAAGCTATAGAATTGAGTCCTTTTATAAACACTGGAGGGGGAAGAAAATGATATAAAATAACAACAAAAGCCCAGTTCCCCAGGAATTCTTGCTGTCTTTTTTTTTTTTTTTTTTTTTTCGGTTCGCGGGCCTCTCACTGCCGTGGCCTCTCCCGTTGCGGAGCAACACGCTCCGGACGCACAGGCTCAGCCGCCATGGCTCACGGAGCCCAGCCGCTCCGCGGCAAGTGGGATCTTCCCAGACCGGGTCACGAACCCATATACCCTGCATCGGCAAGCAGACTCTCAACCACTGCGCCACCAGGGAAGCCCTCTTGCTGTTTTATATGTCTAGAAGTTATCTGAAAAGTTTCATTCTCAGGATTTATCTTTACTTGAACTGAATCAGAGCGCACTCTCTGCAAATAGTCTAGCTCAGAGCATTTGTTATAAGCAATTAGTGGCAATTATTTAACATTGCAACTTCTTTAGACAGTGATATCAGATGGGGCTAACAAATGTCTGACCAAGAAAATTAAAAGGAAAAATGGGGAAATGTGAGGTCCATAAGGAGCTTTAAAGAACTCTGACATATTCTTATGGATCAAAAAGAGTAAACAATGAGCATAAATATATGCATGCTGAGGAAAGACCTAAAAGGCCATCATCTCTCACTTCTAATGGCCCTGAAGGATCTGCACAAGCAGAAAGTGAAGGCACAAACAGAGTTGAAAGCTACCTACTAGAATGCTGAAAATATGCCCCAACATACACAGAGCCCCTTGGCAAAGGCTGGGAGACTTACTGATTCAAATTAATTAAGAAAATATCTGTCCATACATTACCTTATGATTATGCAAGCACACAAAGAATACACACTTTACAAAATTTGTTCAGAAAATTAAACAAACAACACCAAACCAGAAAACAACAGCAAACTCTGAGTGGATTACTGACTTTCTGAGTTGACACACAACATATTAAACTTTCTAGTTTTCACCAAAATATTATAAGATGCAAAGAAACAGAAACATATGATTCAAACTTATAGAATAAAAAAAGTCAGTAAAAATTGTCCCTAAGAAAATCCAGATGTAAGACCTATTAGATATATACTCTAAATCTAAACTATGGATTTGAAGTACAAATATTTTCAAATAATAAAGGAACCATGTCTAAATAATGAAAGGAAAGGTATGAATCAGTCTGTTCCTGAAGGTAACTTTGGTTGCCCTAAGAGACAAGTGATTTAACAAAATAAAAATTTATTTTTCACTCCCTAAAACTTAAAAAAGGTGTACCTGAATGGTGGGGACAGTTCTCCTCCAGATTCCGATTAGGGACCCAGTGTCATTCCACCCCATGATTCCATCATCCTCAATTCATGACTCACAACACAGCCCTGAATTTTGTCTCTCCATTTTACATAGCAAAAATGAGGTCAAATGTCTACAGTTTACATATGGGAGACTGGAAGACACAATCCAGCTTCAGCATGGGAGAGAAATGAGGCTGGAGGATCAGTTTCCTCCAGACAATATGTAAAATCACTATTTTAATTATTTATATGTTGCTGTCATTCCTTGACAATAGTGCTCTTCAATGCCCTTGGAGCAGCCGTACTTTTAAAGAAATACAGGCTATCCAAGAGCACTGACCTTTGTGTTTTCTTCATTATATAGAAGGGGGCTGGTAGATGTTGAAACACACATCTCAAAACAGAAAAACAAAAGACCTTGTGGATACTGTAAAGCCTTCAGGAGACAACTGAATGCACTCCAGCAAAGGAAACTGGCTTTATATAGCTAAATTAGTGGGTAAATCACTTTAATCCAAAGAGAGTTCCCGAACAGGAGAATATTCTCCATATCAAACCATGCAGGTTGATCTAATTAAGACTTGGGAGAAGGAAAGAGAAAGTGAAAATTTAATTTAGCATGTAATTATCTTTGAACTGAAAAGAGCATGTTTCCATACTTATGCTTTCTCCTTTGTCTGGGTTCTTTCCCTCACCTTTTCTACCTTGTAAACTCCTACTATTAATTTATGAATCAGCTAAATCATTGCCTTCAATGTTAAGCATTTTTGATCCCTACATAAGTTTGACTGCATCATGCGTTAGTCCCACTCTAGCTCCTCTTACAACACTGGATATTTTGGAAACATTTATTCTATAAAATTCTGCCACAAACCTCAAAAATAAAGTGAAAAATGTATTGGGCTATCATATGATATTTTTAAATACCCTATTAGGCTTCTATTAATTTCATTTTTATGACTAGTTATTGCTGGCATATAGGAATATGCCTTTGTTTGAAATTAATACCAATGACTCTAGTTAATTATTTTGCATATTCTTATCTGGCTATACTTATCCACAGTATCAGTACTTTGCACTACAAGTCAGAATTGTCTTACTTCTTCAACTTTAGATACATATATTTCCTCAATTATTTGGACAGATCTAAGAAACAGAGGCAACACAGCACAACTGTTAAGAGCACAAGCTACAGCTGGCCTCACCAGGTCTGAACTTATGTCCTTAGGGAAGTTATCTTACCTCTCTGTGCCTCAGCTTCCTCAGAGTAAATGAAGATGATATTAATATAGATCTTAGAAAGTTGCTGTAAATGAATATGTATAAGTTGCTTAGAATGGTTTCTGGTGGCAATAAGTGCTGGTTATATAAATAACTAAAATAAATAGATAAAAAATTACCAATAAAACTTTCTAAGACTACTGAAGAATTTATAAATTTTACATATTCAACAGGTATTAGTCTTTTTTGTTACCTTCTAGGTATATAAGTCATTTATCATTTATACACTTCAGTTCCATCATCTGTAAGAAAAATATAGGAATACTAATCACTTTATAAGATTGTTACAATAACTGACTGAAGTTTGCCAAAGTGGTACTTGGATGGATGAGAAACAAGGGGAGGGGAAGGCATTGAGTATATAATAAAGGTAGCATTTCATATTATTTTTAACGTACTGTATTACTCAGTAAATGATGGTGGGGCACCTGAATAATAATTTCGGAAAAAAGAACTTTTAATTCCAATATTACTTCCTATATCAATATAAACTTAAGCATAAAATGTGACATACTAAAAATACTAGATAAAAATATAAATGAATATATAATCTCACCAAATGCATAAAATCATAAAGGAAAACAATGTATTTTATTCCAGTGACTTAATAAAATGTATGTACCCAATAAATATTCAGCAGAAATTCTATCGGCTCTGCAAGTCTGTCAAATTTACTTATTCCCAGCTTCTATATGTCCTCTGCCCTTAAGGAATTTGCAACTTAACACGTTTTCAAATAAAATAACTTACAAACATCTACAAGGAAAAACATAAGATGTGTTAAATCAAACATGGTCTGTAGTCCAAGTCAAGTTATGTCAACCCTGGAACAGAGTTACATGAAATTAAACTAAAAGTTGTTCAGAATAATATTAATTTCTATTTGTGACACATTTCCCAAAGGCACCAACTAGACTTGTTAAAAATTACATAAGAACTTTAATATTTCTCAGAAAATGAAGATTATTTATAATGAATTAAATCAAACATTTATGTAGTTTTCTGATTTTTGACCCATGTTCTTTTATACATCTATTATAATACCCAGGCATAAAAATGGACTGCTGGATTTTTCTTGCCAAATAACAGGAAACTGCAAAGCTGCTCCATAATCCAATTTGCCAGCATTTTTATAGTCCTATCAGTCATTCTTCCATTTCTTTTAGGATTTACTTTGCTCTATCAAATTGACTGCCAAATTAATTTTTTAAAGAGTTAAGTCTGAGTTATTCCTCAATTAACTTATCCAATTACTGAAATTTGAATTATGCCATCAAGGAATGCTATCCAAGTGAGCAATCATATTTTTGAAGCATTAAGCTTCATGCTGGCATGACACATATAGCTATGGAGGCTTCAAACTTTTGGATACTATTAACTTATAGTCTAATCAACTGGAGAATTTAGATTTCTATTGTTATGAGAAAGAACCCCATGACAGATGTTCAAGAAATGACAACACTGTGCAAGGCTATAATGATTTGGTTAAACATCCCATGTTCCATATAATCATGTGATTCACACCTCCAGGGATAGTTATATTACCTCTACACTTCTAAGCAAAGTGATTTTATTCCTATTGCTGAATTTGCTGAACTTCTTCCTTTCTTAGTTACTTGGCTCTTGCTGTTTTCTGCCCCGAAAAATTTACCTGGGATCTTCTGCATCCTTTTCATTCTTCAGATTCTAGCTCATATTTTTAGGTAAAATGTTTATTTTAGAACAGTTTTAGATTTACAAAAATTTACATAGATAGTACAGAGAATTCCCATATACCCCATACTCATTTTCCCCTGTTATTAACATCTTACATTAGTATGGTACTTTTATGACAATTAATGAAATAATATTGATACACTATTATTAACTAAAGTCCATATTTTATTCAGATTTCCTTATTTTTTACTTATTTTCCCTTTTATTCCCCAGTATCCTCTCCAACATACCACATTACATCTAGCCATCACATGTCCTTTGTCTCCCCTTGGCTGTGACATTTTCTTAGATTTTTCTTATTTTTGATGACCTTGATAGTTTTGAGGAGTACTGGTCATATATTTTGTAGAATGTTCTTCACATTATATTTGTCTGTTGATTTTCTCATGATAGGATGGGTTATGGGTTTTCAAGAGGAAAAAGAGAGGAGAATTACCAATTTCATCACATCATGTAAAAGGTACGTAATATCAACATGACACTACTGCTGATATTGATCTTGATCACCTGGCAGAGGTAGTTTGTCAGGTTTCTCCTCTGAAAAGTTACATTTTTTTAATATCTTTCCATGCTGTACACTTTGGAAGGTAGTCACTGCATGCAACCCACACTTAAGGAGGGGAAGTATTACTTCTTCTGCATAGATTTGTCTATTCTTCCCATTTATTTCTCCAATCATTTATTTTTATCAGCATGGACTAATGGATGTTTATCTTATACTTTCACTTATAATTCAATATTGCAATTATGTATTTTGTTGTTCAGATTGTTTCAGGGTACTCTTTCATTTGGCTGCTGTGTTTCTTTGACATACCCCACCATTGTGGACTTTTTTCTTGAGCACTTCCTTATTGCAAATTTATTTTGAATATTTCCTGTCCCATTCTTAGAATCATTTATTTCTCCAAGAACCCCTAGTTCCCTTTTTTGAAGAATTATATTAAAAATCAAGATTTGGGCACTAGGTGTGCTCATTGTTACTGAGGTATCATTGATTCTAAGGTTCTCAGCTGATAGAGCAAGGAAATATACACAGGTATATTGCATACATTCCCATTTATACATACATATATATAAATATGTCTTTATAAAATCATCTGTATTTATATGTAAGCTAAATATGAGTATATACTGGGGTCTCCAACTCTAAGCAATTATCACATGGATCATTCTAACCTCCACCCATGCTTATCTATATACTAGCATTCCAATAATGAGAAACCTGGCTTTCACAATTTGTTATTAATTTCTTTAATTGTTCAATTACAGCATACATATATGCTATCAAAATTGTGAAGTTGTTTTCCCATGGAAAACAACTTTATCAACTATAGTAGAATGTCTATATAGTTTCTTTTGCCTTTAGTCTTACAGACGGCACTTATTTCCAAAGTCACTTAGTCATACCATTTCCCCCCCTCCTTCAGTGAGAGTGCTTCAAATATTTTTAATATAGTTTGATTGTGTTATCACTTCCGCGTTCTTTCCTGAGAAACTCCAACCTCTGAAATTAATTTTTAAATGTATATACCTTAAGGTTCACACATTGAGTTGTAAATTTCTACAGGTTTTAAAAATGCATAGGGACATTTATCCACCATTACAGTAGCAAACAGATTGGTTTTATTGCCCTGAAATATCCCCTGTGCTTCACCTATTCAACCCTCTTCCTCGCCCCTGCAGCTCCTGAGACACATTGTTATAGTTCTGCCATTTCCAAAATGTCATAAAATTTTAATTATAAAGTATGCAGCCTCTTCAAACCAGCTTCAATATGCATTTACAATTCATCCATGGTATAATTAGTCATGGTATTATTGCTTTATTTTACCCTGGCAATTCCATGTTTAAGAAGAATATGAATTCAATTGAGCTAAATATGTACCCGTGTTACATAAACATCCATGATTACCGATTGGATTTGGGGAAAATTTGCAAAAGGAGAATACTGAACCAGCACAATTTAGTCTTGTTAAATCCTTTGATAGAATGTCCATACATATTTCTTAGTTTTTGAAAACTTTTCATATTTTTACAATTTATAGTATAATTTGAAGGCAATCTCAATGAAATATTTACATAAATCATTATAAAAGGAAAGATTCAGAGTTACAGAGTATAATAAAGTTCTTGAATCTCACAATTGTATTAAACACAACATAGCAATTTAAAAAAAATAGCTGAAAAAATCTGACTATATGATTTTTATTTTGAACAGATGAATGAAAAAAGTGTTGTAATTTTTATTAATAATTATTTAATATTAAACCAAAAACACCAGATGAAAAAAACAGGGTTGAAAATTCCAAGACTATAAAACTAAACCAATTTTAAACATTTCTGTGTTTTTGGATGCATAAATATCATTGTCAAAAATTGAGAAAGAAGAAAGCGATCTGAATGTAACATTAAATGTTCAGCATGACCTGGGAGAAATTATCCAGCATTGGAATTCATAATATTTGGTTTTCAGAACCAACATTAATTGATTGTGAGACAGGCTGGGACCTGGGGACCTTTTGCTGCAGTGCTGCAATGCTTGCACCTAGACACACCTCTCTCCTTGACCAACAAAATATAAAGAAACTGTAAGGGACTAAAAATAACTGCGTGCATGCGCAGTTGGGGCAAATTCTGGACCCAAAATGTACAGAGACCAAAAAACCCAACTGTCATTTTTGAAGAGCCTGGAGCAAAAACAGGGTGTTGGGAGCAAAGGCAGGGTACTGAACATGCCCTTTGCACAAAACACCACCAAAGGGGTGGGCAAAACACCTAAGCCACCCCTCCGGCCTGACCCCTGGACACACCCCTACCTACCCTCACCCCATATAAGGAACAAGCTTGCTCCCCTTCGGGGAGTGAGCAAGCAAGGGGACCTATTGTTTATTTTCCCTCTCCCCTGCTGCAGCAGGGGCCCCAGTAAAGCCTTGCCTGAATTTCTTGTCTGGCCTCCAATCAATTTCTAATGATTGGGGAAGGCCAAGAACCCTGGTCAGTTAACAACTGTGGGGCCTTGGACATTAACTTGACTCTGACACTATCTCTCAACTGTATGCTAAGCTATCTGTATTCCATGGGTGGTATGAGGATAAAATGAGAAAATAAATGTGCATATGCTTTGAAAATGTCAGTATGCTATACAAGGGTAAGTAAGTAGCAGTAAAGGTGGTGAACCTGCCTGTCTGGCTCCACACACCCTCACTGATCTCATCTTACACTACACTTCTCCTCTGGCTTCAGCCATTCATGCCTCCATTCTGTTTCTCAAGCTATACTTCCTCTTGCCAATGGTTTTCGCACATGCTGTTCCTTTACCTGGAGTATGCTTTTTTTCAGAGTCTCATCTACATCCTTCAGCCCCTGCTTTCAATGCTCTTTATGTGGTTTAGCTGTATTCATCCTTCAGAAATGAGCTCAGATTATACTTCACAGGGAAGCCTTCCCTGACAACTTGAAAGATGGAAACTCAGGTAAAATTTCTGTGTTGCAGTCTGGAGGCAGAAGTCCTTCTTCTTCAGAGGATACCAGTCTTTTCTCTTAAAGATTTCAGCTGATTGAGTAAAGCCCACCCACCTCACAGAGAGTAGTCTACTTTGCTCAAAGTCTACTGATTTAAATGTTAATCACATTTTAAAAAATATCTTCACAGCAACATCTAGACTGGTGCTTGACCAAACAAATGGGCACCATACCTTAGCCAAGCTGATGCATAAAATTAACTATCAGAGGTACATGCCTCACTCTCTCACCTCCAACTCTACCCTGAAAGGCAATCTTAGTATTTTCCTGACCAGTTTATTTAAAATTGTAACCTAGCCACCTCCACTTCACCTTCCTTCAAACTCTCCCTACTCTCATTTCCTACTTTACATGCTTTTTTCACAGAATATATTGCTAGTGGACAATCAATATAATTAACTTATACATATATATATTATATATCTCCAATACAATGTAAGCTCTGTAAGGACAGGGATTTTTTCAGTTTTATTAACATGATATTTGGGAGGTGTACAATAAACACTTATTGAATTAATGAATAAAATCATAAATAAGATCGATTATCAGAAGTCTCATTGACTAGTTGTACAACCTTGAGAAATTACTTAATATTTCCAGGTCTAACTTTATTAATCTATAAAATAAGTATTATAATATTGTTTGATTATATACTAAGAATAATGACTGGCACAATAGCACTAATGCTAGAATTACCTATATTTGACAATACACATAAATATTTAGAGAACTGTGAAACTGCTTTGATTTCCTTTTCATTTGACCATTTCGAAATTGGCTTTGCCCTAGTCCAGGCAGGGAAGAGAAACAGACTTTGATACTGTTGATGGTAGACTGATCGATAATCAAGAGTTTATTAAAAAGAAATAAGGTTTTGGCCTTTGCTTTTATTGGTATTGTCTAGATAATGTTATCGTTTTCAGAGTATAATAAATTCTGGCTGAAAATGTGGTGGTTCACTTCCTAGATCTTGAGATTGCAATTTTGCCTTCAAGAGGATGAGAGAAGATTAAAAGGCAATACTACACAGTGATTATGAATCCAGACCCTGAACTTAGATTTTATAGACTCAGATTCTACTTTCATCACTTACCAACTATGTGATTTAAGTATATTAAGTAAACTCCGTAAACTTCACTTTCCTCAAATGTAAAATGAGAGTGATAACAAATATATCTATCCTATCAGATTATCCTATAGAATAGATATAATCCTATAGGATTGCTTAATCCTACTGTATAATCCTATAGGATTCCTATAAATATTAGAGTGTATAACATTTGCAAAGTTCTTAGCACAAAATTTCATCCACAATAGGGACAAAAGTTTTTGTTTTGTTTTGTTTTGTTTTTTTGCTTGTTGTTGTGGGCATTACTCTGTCATGTGATCATCTTCAAAACTGAGGAAAATGTAAAGGCATTGATCAAGTTACTCCAAGGCTTTTCACTAGAGTAATATTCTGACGTTGAAGAACACCCTATGTTATCTTCTCCCTATGAAATATCACTTTCTAAAATTAAACAATCTATATATTAATATTGTACTAACTACGTGCCAAATCCTAAGCTATATGCATTTAGTGTGTACATTGGAGGTCGATGCATGTTACAAAAATATTTAAGACACAGCCACTTGATACAAGGAGTTCATAGGAAAATTTATAAGACAACACAAAAACACTAAAAAAGATATATGCACCCCTATGTTCACTGCAACATTATTTATAATAGCCAAGACATGGAAACAACCTAAATGTCCACTGACAGATGAATAAAAAAAATGTGGCACATACATACAACAGAACATTATTCAACCATAAAAAAGAATGATATCTTGCCATTTGCAACAATGTGGAAAACACTGAGGGCATTATGTTAAATGAAATAAGTCAGAAAGGAAAAGATAAATACCTTATGATCTCACTTATATGTGGAATCAAAAACAAAACAAAACAAAACAAAACCCAAGCTCATGAACAGAGAGAAGAGAAAAGACTGATGATTGACTGGCGCAGGGGGTTGGGGTGGGGGCAAAAAGGGTGAAAGGGGTCAAAAGGTACAAATTTCCAGTTATAAAATGAATAAGTCATAGGTATATAATGTGTAACATAGTGACTATAGTTAATAATACAGTATTCCATATTTAAAAGCAGCTAGGAGAGTAGACTGGAAAGTTTTTATCACAAGAAAAAAAATTATAGCTATGTATGGTGACAGATGTTAACTGCACTTATTGTGGTGGTCATTTTGCAATACAGATCTTCCTTGACTTAAGATGAGGTTACAAACTGATAAACCCCTTGTAAGCTGAAAATATCCTAAGCCTCTCACTGTTGTGGCCTCTGCCGGTTGCGGAGCACAGGCTCTGGACGCGCAGGCTCAGCGGCCATGGCTCACGGGCCCAGACGCTCCACGGCATGTGGGGTCTTCCCAGACCGGGGCACGAACCCGTGTCCCCTGCATCGGCAGGTGGACTCTCAACCACTGCGCCACCAGGGAAGCCCAGCCTAGCCTCTCTTAAACATGCTCAGAATATTTACATTAGCCAACAATTGGGCAAAATAATCTAACACAAAGCCTATTTCTAATAAAGTGCCTATTTTATGATAATTTATTGAATACTGCACTGAAAGTGAAAAACAGAACAGCTGTATGAATAAAGAATGGTTGTAAATGTATCAGTGGTTTACCCTTGAGATTGTGTGTCTGACTAGGAGCTGTAGCTTGTTGCCATTGCTGTTGCCCATCATCACAAGACAGTACTGTAACATCTATGGATAGCCAGGGAAAAGATAAATATTCAAAATCTGAAGTATACTTTCTATTGAATGTGTATAGCTTTCAAACCATCATAATTTGAAAAACTGTAAGATGAGCCATCATAAGTTGGGATCACCTGTACTGTGTATACAACTATTGAATCATTATGTTGTACACCTGAAACTAATATGAGGTTACATCAATTATACCTTAATAAAAGAAAATGTTCTCCCAGGTGTTGTAGTTGAGATAAAGGAGCTATTTCCCATCCTAATTTCTGTTTTAGAATTGGGAATTAAACCAATTTCAGGTTTAATTCCTTGACAAAATGAGATGAAAGGCTGCTGTTAAATCAACACCTTTGTTAACTCCTAGATGTCATTGGAAGGTATTTTTCTAGTCCTGAAATATCTCCTGTGAGTTTATCTTTTCTGTTTGCACGATTGACTTATGGTCCAATTGATTTTTATTGGAAATGTTTGGGGTTTGGCTTTTGAGAAAACTTACCTACTTTTTTGGACCCGTTTCTTTGGACCCTTAGGTTTCTTGTGTAAAGAGGACCCTCAGGTTTATTGTGGGCTCCCTTCTGAGTCAGTCCAATCAGCTTCTGCCATTCAGATTTAGCATTTGAGTTTCCAACCAACCAAGTGTATACATTGATATAGGTTAGGTAACCTTGAGCCGTATATACCCAAAAGAATTCTAAATTCTTCTATGAATATTTGCTGGTATTTAATGGATTTAGAGAAATCTTTAAATATAACTCTTAATTCAGCTCAAGTCCAAGGTTTAAATTCTGTAGTTGCCCGCGCACCTGGCTCATGGGAGGGATGGATCTTCATAAGCAACTGGCATTTTGGGGTTTTTGGAGATCTCTGGTTACAGGTAGGAGTTCTGGTGAAGGGGAAGAGGAAGGAGAAGTTGACTGAGGTGCAAGAGAGAGACCAGAAAGATAAGGGGGAAAAGAGAATGCGGGGTACAGAGAGGCAACTGAAGGACAAGGAGGGGGTGGGTTTGCTAAGAAAAGAGTCTAGTTTGCTAATTGCTCATTAGTTTTGGGCAAAGAATCCTAGTGAAGGAATTTTTGATTAAGAATTTCATTTGGAGGCCTCTGTGAAACCATATCTTGTACCTTATACACTCCAGGCCATAAGACAGAAACAAAATAGAAACAAAATGATTCACCAATGAATCAAAATCATTCACCAATGATTCTTGTTTTGAAGAGTACCAGAAAAACAGCATATATGAAAACAACTTGCTGACAGCCCCTTCTGCTGAACATCTCGAAGGCACCTGGAGGAACTAGAATGACTAATAACGAACTTTAGATGTCGCAGCAGAAAATCTACCACATATAACACACTGAACCTCACCCCCCAAATTTGCATGTGCGAGCCATGAAGAGGCATGAAGAACAGTCATACATGTGCAGAAAACTCTTGAAACTTACCATTACTTTCCAAAAACCATTTCTTAGCCTCCTCCCCCTCCTACTCCATACTTATACAATAAATATCCCACTCAAAGAACCAATTAGGGAGACAGATTTGAGCACTGCTTCCTGTCTCCTTTGCTTGGCCGCCTTGCAATATTAAAGCTTTTTTCTTGCTACAAAAGGCTGTTGCCTCGATATTTGGTATAGTCATTACACAACAGGCCAAGAAGCCCACATGCTCAGTTACATCTGCATACCAATCAAAACTGCTGCCCACTGGTCCTGAGAAATCTTATTCTTTACTTTTCTAAGGCGCTTCTCAAATCAACAATTTTGTTCAAGTCAAATGTTCCCCAGAACTGCCATTGAAGGTCCAAATCATCCTCAGTGAAGTTATGCCATTTAGAAAGAGAAGTGCAAGAATTAGTATTGTACATATAAGAAGCAGTAGTTTTTCCTGGAAGAGGAGAACATTTAGTCTTCAATGATCCCATGAGAACTGGCAACTGTTGGCAGGAATATAATACTTGTACACCTTGAGTCTCAGGTCCCCAATCTTATGGTTGGCCATCTCTGAACACAGATGTGATAATCTGCATGCCCCAGTAGGGCAGGAAAACAAAGAGAACACTCTCTCTGGATCAAAGCCAAGATCTCAGGACCAAAACACCAGATGGAAGGAGAACTTTATCTGGCTGAGCAAAACTTCTCCAAATGGACACAGAATCAGGAAGAACATCTAACACTGAACTGGGTTTGTGAAGCCAGCTTGAACAGGTTTGTGTGGCCTGTACCTGTGTTCTACCTTGTGATTATTCTTCTTATGACAAACATTTTGAAATAGCACAACACAAAACTAGCACCAAGGAAAGCAAGAAGGAATGAATTCCACCAATTCCACCTCATTCCACCAAGGCTGCCAAACAAATGGAAACCAGTAGCAAAACCCAGGTGCCAAACTACAAATCAATAGCAGTTGACTGATAAAGGAACTCAACACAAAAGAAAGAAGAGTTCAAAGCCAGTACTGACTTACCATGTTGGCACAGACTTACAAGCCACTAGCAGGAAGGCATGAGGAGCCTCTGTGGGTACCACACCTGGCAAAAGGCTGGGATCCACAACGAAACCAATGCAGATATTATGCTGGTGGAACTGCCAGGAAAACTGTAAAAATTAAGATCACCCAAATGAGGTTAATTACTCAGAACTCACTATAACAAGAGAGTCAGTTATCACCACATGCTTTTGACAGAGACTCTAAGGCAGGCAGGAGAGTGCGAAAGCTTTATAGTGAATAAAAAAGGGAAAGATCAGGTATGCTCTGATTTGAGGTTGTTGGCATGGGAAGCTGGAGGCAAGATAAGTAGAAATGGGGCATCCTATGTGATTGGTCTGTGAAGCATTTGGCTTTCTCTGCTTGGTCCTGAATTGGAAGTGGTCGCAAACGTTATGGAAGCTGGCAATTACTAACTAAGTCCTGACCACTTTTGGCCAGTTGCTGCAGGGGTTGTGGTTTGGCTTCCCTAGCTGGTTGCTTCAAGGTTGTGGGTCAGAGTTCTGTTTTTATATATGGTCTGGCCAGTGTCCATTTGTATATTCAGTCTCTCAACTACAAAACTTCTAGAGGAAAACATAAGGGAAAATATTTTTACCTTGGGTTTGGCAAACATTACTTAAAGATGACACTAAATACACAATACATAAAAGAAAGAAATTGTCATATTGGACTTTAAGAACTTCTCCTTTATGAAAGACAATACTGAGAGACTGAAAATACAAACCCCTGGCTATCAAAAAATTTTGGAAATGATATATCTGATAAAGAACTTGTATCTAGATTATAGACAGAACACTTAAAAGGCAATAATAAGAAAACAAACAACCCAATTAAAAAATGAATAAAAGATGTGAACAGATAGTTCACCCAAGAAGACTTACGGATAGCAAATAAGTACATGAAATGATGTTCAAATAGTTAGTCATTAGGGAAATGCCAACTAAAACTACAATGATCTAACACTATGCACCTATTAGAGTGGCTAAAATGAATAACCATACTAGGTGCTGGTACAGATATGGAGGAAAGGAAACTCTCATATACTTCTGGTAGGAATAAAGAGTGCAGCCATTTTGGAAGAAAAGTTTGGTAGTTTTATATACTTAACCATATAACCAAGCCATTCCACTCTTAAGTATTAAAAAAAGACAACATATGATGTATGATATGAAAAATGTAGGTGATCTCTGTCAGTAAAAATACATCAGGCATAGAAATTCTTATTAACAGATAAACTAGGCTGGTTTTAAAGAAAGCTTTCCAGTCAGCAATGACAGAAACATGGTTCAAGTACCCTATAGTGACACTGAAATTATCAGACACTATAAATTTTAGAGGGCAGTATTTGTCAAATTCCAAAGAACCAATTGTTCTATCTGATTTCTTGGGAGTGACCCAAGTCACGTACTCATACTCCACAGCCATCACCACAGACCACGGCACCTCTAAGGGTTCTACCACATACCTACAATGACCATTCACTGGCCAATGAGCTGAGAGGTAATAACTAACCATGGTATGAGTTTTATTTGGAGGTGAGAATTTATCTCTTTTTTTGTCCCCTGTCTCAGAAATAGTGCACTTAATCTCAACTTTCCTGGTTAACCATGCACAAAGTTGGCATATTTATTGCTTTATCTATGTACTTTGGTTTTATTTTTGCTATAGAATTTATTTTCTGTTTAAATAAAAGGAAAAAATAACCTCCTTGGGGGCTTCCCTGGTGGCGCAGTGGTTGAGAGTCTGCCTGCCGATGCAGGGGACGCAGGTTCATGGCCTGGTCCAGGAAGATCCCACATGCTGCGGAGCGGCTGGGCCCGTAAGCCATGGCCGCTGAGCCTGAGCGTCCAGAGCCTGTGCTCCATAACGGGAGAGGCCACAACAGTGAGAGGCCCACGTACCACAAAAAATTAAAAAATTTTAAAATAACCTCCCTGGTTTAGAAGCTAGGGAATTAAATTATTAGCGTTCATATCAGAACTCTAAGAAGATTTTGATTTTTTACTGATACTTATTAAACAGCCAAATCCTTCAACCAACAATAAATTGTTATTTTTTCTTAGAAAGAAGACTAGTAATACCCATTAATATTTAAAAATTGCATCATCTTTAAAAGTTGTCTTATTTCTGAGACGTAGTCTTATTATCTAAAAATATATGATTAAGGATATGCATAAGGATATTATTTATTGTGACTATATTTGCAGTAGGAAAAAAGCAAATAGAAAAATATCAAATTAAGTACCCATCACTAAGTAAATGAGTGAATAAATCAATAAATTATATATATCAAGAAATACTGTGCAGCCATTTGGAGCCTGTGCTCCACAACGGGAGAGGCCACAACAGTGAGAGGCCCGCGTACCGCAAAAAAAAAAAAAAAAAAAAAAAACCGAGGCCATATAAGACTGTATGAGCAAATAAAAATCAATATGTGCTTAAAAATGAGCTCGCAGAGTAAAATCTTAAAACATATAAAGAAACAATACACCAGAAGAAGGAGTCAGAAGATGTCACGAATAATTAGATGATGGGGATATTAAAAAAGAAAGAGAGAGAGAGAGAGAGACAACGGTACTATCTGCATTAGACTATTAAACAAGCATGCTTTTTTTGTTGTTTTGTTTTGTTTTGTTTTTTTGCGGTATGCGGGCCTCTCACCGTTGTGGCCTCTCCCGTTGCAGAGCACAGGCTCTGGTCGCGCAGGCTCAGTGGCCAGGGCTCACGGGCCCAGCCGCTCCGTGGCATGTGGGATCTTCCCAGACGGGGACACGAATCCGTGTCCCCTGCAACGGCAGGCGGACTCTTAACCACTGTGCCACCAGGGAAGCCCAAGCATGTATTTTTAAGTACATACTATTTTTTTTAATTGGGGTATAGTTGCTTTACAATGTTCCGTTACCTTCTGCTGTAAACGAAGTGAATCAGCTATATGTATATATATATATCCCCTCCCTCTTGGACCCCCTGGACCCCTCTTGGCCCTCAACCCACCCATCTAGGTCACCACAGAGCAGTGAGCTGAGCTCCCTGGAAACAGCAGGTATCCACTAGCTACCCATTTTACACATGGTAATGTATATATGTCAATCCCAATCGACAGATGAATGGATAAAGAAGAGGTGGTAAATATATACAACAGACTATTACTCAGCCATAAAAAGGAGCAAAATTGGGTCCTTTGTAGAGACGTGGATGTAGGATGGACCTAGAGTGTCATACAGAGTGAAGTAAGTCAGAAAGAGAGAAACAAAAAACATATATTAATGCATATATGTGGAATCTAGAAAAATGGTACAGATGAAGCTATTTGCAGGGCAGGAATAGAGGAGAATGGGCGTGCAGACACAGTGGGGGGAAGGAGGGGGTGGGATGAAAAGTATATAACTCACAAGAACAAAAAAGACATTAGGAAAAACTAAAAAATAGAATTTTTAAAGAAAAAAAAGCGCATGCAGAAATGAAAGGTAAAGATTTTGAAATTAAAAATGCAATGCATATAACTATAACTGAAGACTAAAACTAATGATACATACATTTTAAAAGACTGAGTTAGAGCTGCATTAGGATTATATATCTGGAAGGATTTAACCTTCAACATCAATGTGTGTGTGTGTGTGTGCGTGCGTGTGTGCGTGCATGTGCGCGCATATGGGAATGGAACAAGTATAAAGAATAAGCTTCAAACTGTTAACTGAGCCAAGGGAGACAGAAAATATATCAAAAGTAGATATAAAAATAATTGAGATTAAAAGTAAATGTTATTTAAAGAGAGACATATAAAAATGATAGCCATACTTCTTAGTGGAAATCATCTTGGGGTGATTTCAAACAATATGTGCTCTACTTAAAATTTTATGGAATGTCAGAAGATTTTAAATTGAGCATCAACCAATTATGTAATAAAAAGGCTATTTGATTGTGAAAATACTTATTATCACTCCATCCCTGCCATCTACCAAGCCCTTAATATTTTAACAATGGAAGAGGGAAAAATCCATATTTTTGTGCTCATGATCGCTTCTATGTGGCAGAAATCTAACAGTCTTTGCTCTGATATCTCAGTGTCTTTTCACATCTCTTTCACCTGTGACTTGACTCTACACATCACCCTACATCATTCAGTGGATTGAAAAATCGTCAACCTTAACTACTGGAATAACCATTTACAGAAATAATTTATAAAAATAACTTTACCAAAACATATTTTCTTCAATGACTAAATATTTTCAGCTAAAGAGGACCAGAAAAAATAATCTTCACACAGATAATCAATATTAGTTACCAACTGCATGAGGGTTCTTTTTCATCACATCTCTACAAAGCTCAAAATTTATCCTTGGCATTTTCATGTAATAAAAATTGCACATAATATAAATTCCTTATAATATAAATTACATACAAATACTTGAATAAGAGGTAGATAAGACTTTAGGTTCCTCCATACAACTTCCTTTAAAAAAATGCACCCTGGGAATTCCCTGGAGATCCAGTGGTTAGGACTCTGTGCTTCCACTGCAGGGGGCATGGGTTCCATCCCTGGTGGGGAACCAAGATCCCGCAAGCTATGTGGCAAGGCCAAAAAAAAAAAAAATGCACCCTTACACACACACACATACACACACACTATTAGCTCCAGACTTAACTACACCCAATGAATGCAAACAGCACTGATTTCTAAAAGTAGTCTAAGTCATAGTTTTAGTATAGCTTGTTTTTTTGTTTTCTATTCTATTTTTTAGTTCAAATTTCCTCCTTAGTGCCTGAAACTGTCAAGGATGATCAAGGAGACATATGACTCATTTTATTATGCGTGCAATTAGCTATTTTGCTTTATCATTGTGAGGTTGATTACTTTGACTTTCAGGTAGTTGAGGGTTTCTTTATTTGGATTTTAATGCCAACATTAGACCTTTAACGTCCCTGTTAATGACGTTCAATTCAATCTTTCATCTTTTGGACGATGACATTCTGCCACAGACACCAGCTGGAGCCATCCTTCTTATTAGGATGTCAGCAAAAATTGTGTGAGATCCTCTGGAATCTCTTTCTACTGTTAATCTCGGCATCTACTTTTTCAATCACTTTACATCAATGCATGAGTTTGACATGACCCTCTAAAGTTCTTGCAGAATGAAGGGGCTGGTTTGATCAAAGGAACACCTATTGTGATGACAGATTCTCCAAACTTATTTTTACTAATAAACAATATCCTTTCATGAACAAGTTTGCCAAAGTGCAGCTGTAGAAGTTATAGACTCTAAGGAAAGCAACTGCACAGTTGGTGCTTTTCCTAGAAATGTAGATCCTCTGCAGCTTTGAAATATTTCCTTAGATTTGAATGATTTTAGTGGTATCATATTTATATAGATGTCAAGTCTAGATGTTTTTCCATGTTTCACATCTTTCAGGTAACACCTGTCCAAAAGGATAGCATAGATCACCACCTCCATTCTCAATATGTCCCTTCCAAAAAATTCAATACACTGTTAAACACAGTGAAACAGAGGTTACCATAGCATCTGGGGAACGTATCAATACCTATTTCTATCAGGAATACCAATGAAAAAAGTTACATAGGTTACATAATTCAACTAAATGAGGACACCGGACAGAAAGTACAGATAACATTTCAAAAAACATAGAATTGACTTGAAAGTTACAGCAGTTTGGCAACTGGAAAGAGAAGATATGGCCTAGAAGTGGAAGGTTGTTAATTATAAGCACTTTTCTAGGATAAGAAAAAGGTCTTTGCTAAGGGTGGCTTCAAACAGACTTGGGAGAAAATTCTGTATTCCCCTAAGAGATGGGTTATATCGTCAAAGCTTTCCTTTATTTCCTTTCTTTCTCCACTGTTCGTAAGGATTAGGAATCTCAACAGCCTTGAAATCTTGAATTTCCTTATCTAGGAAACCCAATAACCCTCCCTCCCATTTCTCTTAGAATAGCTAACCCTGTTCTTTCTCACTGATAGGTGAGTTCTATGGAGTGTGCGTGAGTCAGAAAAAGCTCTGCCACTGGATGGATGATTAGAAAAATGGTCTGCAAAAGGCCACTGCAGCCACTGAAGGAATATGGCTTTGTAAGCAGTTAACTCTGTGCAATGTAAATACTCCTTAATGGTACTTGGCTGCCTTGGTAAGATTTATGCAACTTCAAAATCTATTAATTTTATTTACTTTTGACGTTGTGAGTCAAATTGCTGTGCTGTTAGTTTATTGCTACGTAACAATTTACCACAAAATTAGCAATTTCAGAAAACACATGTATGTTATCTCACAGTTTCCACAGATCAGAAGTCTGGGTGTTATAAAACTGGGTCCTCTACTCAGGGTCTTATAGGCTGTGGTCAAAGTAACAGCCAGGGCTATGTTTTCATCTGAGGTTCAGGGTCCTCTTTAAGCTCACATGGTTGTGGGCAGAATTCAGTTCCTTGAGGTTATAGAACTGAGGCCCTCAGGATTTAAAAGACAAGAGAGAGAAATTATTAAAAAGACTCAAATGAAAATTCTAGAAATGAAAAATAATAAAATACTTAATAGATGAGATTACCGGCAAATAAAACACAACTAAAAGAGACTTATTAAACTGAAAGATAAATCAAAATAAAATATAGAGATTGGGGCTTCCCTGGTGGCGCAGTGGTTGAGAGTCCGCCTGCCGATGCAGGGGACACAGGTTCGTGCCCCGGTCCAGTAAGATCCCACATGACGCAGAGTGGCTAGGCCCGTGAGCCATGGCCGCTGAGCCTGCACGTCCGAAGCCTGTGCTCCACAACAGGAGAGGCCACAACAGTGAGAGGCCCACGTACCGCAAAAAAAATATATAGAGATTGAAGAGAAAGATAGTTTTAAAAATATGAAAATAGGGCTTCCCTGGTGGCGCAGTGGTTGGGATTCCGCCTGCCAATGCAGGGGACACCGGTTCGAGCCCTGGTCTGGGAAGATCCCACATGCTGCGGAGCGACTAGGCCCGTGAGCCACAACTGCTGAGCCTGCGCGTCTGGAGCCTGTGCTCCACAACAGGAGAGGCCGTGACAGCGAGAGGCCCGCGCACCGCGATGAAGAGTGGACCCCACTTGCCACAACTAGAGAAAGCCCTCGCACAGAAACGAAGACCCAACACAGCTAAAAATAAATAAATAAATATTTTTAAAAAAATAAAAAAAAATATGAAAATAAAGTAAAAAGAAAAATGGGCATAGTGACATGGAAAAATGGTCTATCATATTGGAAAGTAAAAAAGAAAAACAGGGCACTATCTCTGACAATTTTCAAAAATTACTGAAAGGTATTAACTACAAAGTTAAAAGATAAATTTTAAAAGACATTAACTAAATATGTTAACTACATATACAAGAAGTAACATAAATCACAAACAAGATAAATATAAAAAATCATAAATATTATAGAAACTTGCTGAATACTAAAGACAGAAAATATTAAATGCAATCAAAACAAAACTTATATTACTTTCCAAAGAGCAGCAAACAGACCGATAGCTGGCTTTTCAACAGAAATAATTGGAGCTACAAGACTATGGAATTGTATCTTCACAACTAAAAGAAATTAACTATATTATGAGAATTTTACATCCAAATTCAGAGAGTTGATATCCAGAGACCCATGTTGAAAGAAATAGTAAATAGTACTATAACTGAATAGGATCTTATGGGGCCTTCCCAAGACAAACCCCTCTACCATGTCCTCTGTCTGCCTCTTGTATGTATACAGAAAAGCTGTGGTCTTCTAGGCCTCCCTTGAGTCACAAAAGCCTGGCTCAAGAATTAATGAAAGGATGTGAACGTGTATTGACAAAAACAGCAGTTGGGCCAAGAGGACGGTTAAGAATTTAAACAGTAAATCAGAGATATGGCAGTCATAGAATCTTTAGTTCCTCCCTAAAGTACCTATATAACAGTATTTGATGCACATTTCCTGAATTGTTTTACAGATGCTAAAACCCCCACCAAATGGAAGAAGTTAACTACATGACTACCATGAGCACACAGCCCCCAGAGCAGCTGGAGTCTGAGGATTGATAATAACGTTAACCCCTGTGACACCACCCTGTTACCTCACCTTCAACCAATCAGATAATTATGCATGAGCTGATCACACACCCTGCAACTCCCCTCCCTCACCTTGCCTTTACAAATGCTTCCCTGAAACCCATCAGGGCATTTGGGTCTTCTGAGCATGAGCCACCCATTCTTTCTTGGCCCTTGCAATAAATATTTCTCTGCTCCAAACTCCAATGTTTAGGTTTGCTTGGCCTCACTGTTCATCGGGCACATTAACTTGGGTTCAACAAAAGTGGAGGAATGAAGAGGTTATGTTTATCTGATCTAATTGAAATAAATACTGACTGCAT
The DNA here is from genome assembly GCF_000442215.2 of Lipotes vexillifer. Taxonomy (NCBI): domain Eukaryota; kingdom Metazoa; phylum Chordata; class Mammalia; order Artiodactyla; family Lipotidae; genus Lipotes; species Lipotes vexillifer. The sequence goes on from NW_006798376.1 coordinate 446,754, forward strand.
AAAATAACAAGGATAGTATCTTTGGAGTTTTAATTATGGATTCCCAGTCTTTTTTTTTTCCTATTTTATCTCAAAATCCTCCCTACATTGCCAATCCTCTGGATGTGAAGGGCTGGTTATAACCTTTAAGAAATTTTTCCAAGATGTTCACCTAGGTTTCTCATTATATATCACTTTGCCAGTTTAAACTACAATTTAGATTCCACATATTTTTTAAATTAAAAGTCAATATACATTACACATTTTTAAATGCCAATCCCACAAACATTTTCAGATATTGTAGAAAATGTTTACTATTTAACGTTTTTTCTATCTTTATTATGTTCATTCACAACCTGGCCCAGAGTATCATTCAAAAAATACTTGTTGAATGAATGAATGACAAATAAATAAGGACTGATATCAATCCACTAGCAACTGGACACTGAAAAACAAAAATATGTTTGTTGATACCTTAATTTTAAATCAGATAATTTTTTATTTCATTAGGATATGCATATTTGGACGATTAAAAGGGAGAATTGAGTTCTGCTTTTGTTTAGAGAAATTATACAGGAAAACTATAGTCAATTTGTTGGTTATTTAAATTAGCTAGTTTATGGTCATTAAACTGCCTTAGGTATATTATTGTAAGCAGCTCTTTGAGGAGACTGCCCTTAGCAGGAAGTCCCTTTTCTTGTCACTTTAGCAAAGCTATATTGTAACTAACTTCTAAAACAGGCACCCCCATGCTCTACTCATCTCCAGCCCTAGCACACCTTTCAAATCTTTGATCAAACAATACCTTGCCTAACTTGTCCGTTCTTTCTGTAGGTAGATCAAAGAAGTAGAAATGAAAAATAAGTAATTAACAGATAACCAGATCTCTTCACTAGCTTCCCCTTCAGTAATTTCCTGAACAAACTGTGTGACCAAATTGTGAACAAGATAACATCTAGAGGAAGATCACAAGTCCACAAGCTTGCATGACAAGCCTGCGTGCAGCAGGGGGGATGACTATGACTCTGACCCCCTATCTCAGTGATTAACTGAGATTACTTCCCTCCTTCCCTTTAAAAGTTTCCTAGCCAAGCAGAATCTTTGGAGGTGGTTTTTGGGGGACTCTGATTAAAGGCACCTTTCGTTTCTACCATTTGTGAGTATTGATTTTGTAATTGGCAAGCAGTGGGACCCCCATTTGATATAATTACCTTTCATTTAGAAAGAAATATAAATGTGCTGATCATGATCTAACCTATTTTAGGGTTCAGAATTTCAATTTGAAGGCTTGCAATATGAAATTTTGGCTTTCGTGGAACACAGCTTTAAGAAGTTACTTTTTAAGAGATCTTGGATTCACAAATATATAGTGAATCATCACTGTTAGCAAAAGCTTCAAAGTTAGCATATCTAATGTCCCCACTCCTATTACAATACCATATTAAAAACAATTCTAACAATTCAATTCATTTAGCTCTAGGTAAAGCCAACTACTAGATTTGACTTTATTAGTGAAAATCAGAGTCATTGGTTTTAAACTGATTTTCTTAATAGCACCAATTATAAAACTCTTACAGTATATCTATGTTTCTAATTGTTTGTTCTTATCTGTGATTATCAGCGGGGTAGTGACAATACAGGATGGAGAGAGTTCACTTTATTTCACTCATGCAAACAACATCTGAACTATATATTATCCATTATAGCATATTATATATACAATTTTCATGTATGTAACTTCACGTAACTGAGCATTAAATGTAAAGTGGCTACAAATACCAACTCACTCATCTCTAACTCTATGAATTACAGCTTCCTGTCAGAGCCCAGAAAAATGTACTTACACTTTCTGATATTCTGGGGAAACAATCTAGACTGTGGGAAGGACCAAGATTTTAACTTTCATAAGCTGTATAAAAGGCAAAGCTTTTTTTAAAAAGTCATTCCATATAGCAATTTCTGTATATTATTGGGTGGGCCAAAAGGTTCGTTCAGTTTTTTCCATAAGATGGCTCTAGTAGCACTTAGTTGTCTTTAAGTTCATTCGAAACAATTTGTTAGATTACATGTGACAGCTGTCATATCAGGGTGCACTTAAAAAAATACATCAAAATTGGTGAGTTTTTGTGTAGCCATTTTAATATTGAAGATGGAAGAAAAAAAAGCAACATTTTTGGCATGGTAAGCTTCATTATTTCAAGAAAGGTAAAAACATAACTGAAACACAAAAAAAGATTTGTGCAGTGTGTGGAGAAGGTGCTGTGACTGATCGAACGTGTCAAAAGTGGTTTGCGAAGTTTCGTGCTAGAGATTTCTCGCTGGACAATGCTCCACAGTCGGGTAGACCAGTTGAAGTTGATAGCGATCAAATCAAAACAGTAATTGAAATAATCAATGTCATACCACATGGGAGAGAGCCGACATACTGAAAATGTCCAAATCAAGCGCTGAAATCATTTGCACCAGCTTGGTTACGTTCATTACTTTGATGTTTGGGTTCCACATAAGTTAAGTGAAAAAAACTTCTTGACCATGTTTCCACATGTGATTCTCTACTGAAACGTAATGAAAACATTCCGTTTTTAAAACAAATTGTGACGGGTGATGAAAAGTGGACATTGTACAATAATGTGGAACAAAAGAGATTGTGGGGCAAGTGAAATGAACCACCACCAACCACACCAAAGGCCGGTCTTCATCCAAAGAAGGTGACGTTGTGCATACGGTGGGATTGGAAGGGAGTCCTCTATTATGAGCTCCTTCCAGAAAACAAAAGGACTAATTCCAACAAGTATTGCTCCCAATTATACCACTGAAATCAGCACTCATCCAGAATTAGTCAACAGAAAATGCATAATCTTCCATCAGGATAACACAAGACCGCATGCTTCTTTGATGACCAAACAGAAAATTGTTACAGCTTGGCTGGGAAGTTCTGATTCATCCACCTTATTCACCAGACATTGCACCTTCAGATTTCCATTTATTTTGGTCTTTACAAAATTCTCTTAATGGAAAAAATTTCAATTCCCTGGAAGACTGTAAAAGGCACCTGGAACAGTTCTTTGCTCAAAAAGATAAAAAGTTTTGGGAGGATGGAATTATGAAGTTGCCTGAAAAATGGCACAAGGTAGTGGGACAAAAGGGTGAATACTTTTTGTTCAATAAAGTTCTTGATGAAAATGAAAAATGTGTCTTTTATTTTTACCTAAAAACACGAAGGCACTTTTTGGCCCACCCAATACAAAGTCAGGGATTAGCTTCCTCTTGATTTACATTTACAAAACATGCAGAGAAGTATATTATATATCAGTTTCCAGATATTCTGTATAGAACATATTCATTCTGCCTGGATGTATTTCTTTTCAAAGGTACCAACTTTAGTCAGAAAAGCAAAACACCCTCTTCAACTGGCAAAAGAGGAAACCATATCTTCTACCAAAGAGTAGCAGATGAGCAGGATTTACAGTCTTTCCTGCTATAGCATTGCTTTTTGCCAGGTTTTGCATAGGGTCAGGATTCTTTTGCTCTCATAGGATGCAATGGCAAATCTCAAATCTTTGATTGGATGAAGAAGGGGTCTGCTAGGAGCACTGGTAAATTCCAACATCCTATTACTTTAAAATAAAATAACAGATATCGTCTGTATCAGGCACATATTGCTACAGTAAGTTTTTCTATTGTATTTGAAATTATCATTAGAAATAATGGGGTTTTAAAAAAAAATTTTAGTATTTATTTATTTATTTATTTTTGGCTGCGTCGGGTCTTAGTTGTGGCACACGGGATCTTTCATTGTGGCACGCAGGATCTTTCATTGTGGCACGTGGGCTTCTCTCTAGCTGTGGTGCATGGGCTCAGTAGTTGCAGTGCGCACGGGCTTAGCTGCCCCGTGGCATGTGGGAACTTGGTTCCCCGACCAGACCAGGGATCGAGTTCGCGTCCCCTGCATTGGAAGGTGGATTCTCAACCACTAGACCACCAGGGAAGTTCCAGAAATAATGTTGTTAAAAATTTTTGGTTGCAAATTACAGGTACCCACTTTGAACCAGCTTAAGTAATTAATTTAAGGATGCTAAGGTAGCTTAGAAAACTCAAGAAGCTAAACGGGGCTGGGCCTCAGCAACAAGCTAGAAAACAGAGCTCAGAACACCATCAGGACTATCTTGCTCTTTTCTATGTACCTAATTCTAAATCTGTTTATCTCCTCATTCATTCCTCTCCCCCACCTACCGGACTCTCATGCCAATTACTATTGTTTTTAAAAATGCAAATCCTCATGCAGACAACTGACCCTGAAGCCCAAAAAGGGTACATGACCTAAACTATGTCACTCACTCCCTGACTCTAAAATTTGAAAGCTGGGACAGAGAATGAGAGATCAATATATTTTATGATTGCCAGATAAAACAAATAAAAATACATGATTCCCAGTCACACCTGAATTTCAGATAAAGAACAAATAATTACTGGCACATATTTATGTAAAATGTAAAAATTATTCATTGTTCATCTGAAATTCAAATGTAACTGAGTGTCCTGTATTTTATCTGGAAACCCTAGTATTTCTTGATGATTCTGGAACATGTAAAATTTAGGAGACCATCAACTGCTAATGTCCATTCACTCTGGTCTTCACCTTATGTTACCTCTGTTCAGGATTTAAGGTGGCAACTAAGATCTAACCTCTTGAAATATTCCACCTCTTTTTTTCAAAAAATCAATTTAACATTTAAAAAATGTGCTCAAAACAATAAACAGCTGTTTTAACTTAAGTGATCTGCATGTTTAGATTTTTAAAGAAGCAGTAAATGTATGGTATTTCCACATTCCCTAATTTCTATGGGTATTTCCTCTTTGTAACTCTACAGGAAAGCATAAAATCACAGAAATCATTTGGAAAAATTCTTAAAGAAATTTATTTCCAAAGTTTATTCCCTAATAATAGGTCAGAGAATCAGGATGATGACACTCATGAAAGGACAACTAACTTAGCCTGCTTAGATAAATAGAAAAAGAAGTTAGTACCAACTGAAAGTTTATTGCAAGATTTCAGTATAAAAGTTTAACTAGACTTGAGAATGAATGCTAGTTCTAATATGCAATTGGTCTCACTACCAGTTTGAGTTACTGGCCTTTTCCTGGGTGCCCTTCATAAAAATCCAGTAAATATACATTAGCTAAAAGCAAATCTCCTAGGATTATCCAATGTTAACAAAAAATATATATAAAGGTTAAAATAGGGCTTTTGCTCAGCAATTTCCAAGTTTATTAATTAAAAGTACCACTGAGATAATCCATACAAAAATATCCAGTAATATCATTCAGAAAATGATTGATTCTATGTATCAAATATAAGTATTATTTATAGTCCAACTTTCACTTAATAATTTGGAAAATTCTTTTTGAAATATACAAAACATTTGCCTTAAGTGCATTAATTTGTAAAGTTAAGGGCATAATATTATTGCTTTCAGAAGATTCCTTAAGAAAGATACTGTTTAATTGAGAAAGCACATAATTTTTAAAAATTTTAAGACATTCTAAACATTTACATAACTAATACGGTTTAGAAAAACGTGATATTTTGCTAACCAAACTGAAATTTTATTCAGAAAACAAAAGCATTATTAATCTCATGAAAAGCATTAAGAATATTCTACAAAATACTGGGCTAGTGAAATCAATCTTGTTGCCCCCCAAAAATAATGTAAAATTAGGGACTTCCCTGGTGGCACAGTGGTTGGGAATTTGCCTGCTAGTGCAGGGGTCACGGGTTCAATCCCCGGTCCAAGAGGATCCCACATGCCACTGAGCAACTGGGCCCCATGCACCACAGCTACTGAGCCTGCGCTCTAGAGTCCGCAAGCCACAACTACTGAGCCTGTGTGCCACAACTGCTGAGGCCCACGCGCCTGGAGCCTGAGCTCCATGGCAGGAGAGGCCACCGTGGTGGGGGGCCCGAGCACCACAGGGAAGAGTGGCCCCCGCTCTCCGCAACTGGAGAAAGCCCGTGCGCAGCAGCAAAGATCCAACGCAGCCAAAAATAAATAAATAAATAAATTTTTTAAACTGTCATCTTCATTAAAAAAATGTAATATTAAAGTTTCATTTTGAAAATATTAAAAACATAAGAAGAATTTTCAGTGACTAGCAACTTAGTCACTTGCTAGTCACTGAAAATTGACTAGCAATTGATTTAAGCATGAAACAGTAATCAAGGATTCTAGACAAAGTACCTAAGTGGATATAAAATCAAGTACCTTGGACTTAGGTTCATAGTGCCTGGAAAAAGAATTTTGGTTATGCCCTTGTCAAAATGAGAAACCTTGAGCAATTCACCTATGTCCTCAGTTCCTTCAGCTGTTATATGGGATAACAATACACAGAAAATTAACTGGTATATTATAAGGCTCAAATAAATGACCTGTAACAAGGTTATCCAGATCCTCATATTTCTCTCAGGTGCATCAGCACTTTGCAGTCTCTACTTTGGCCATGCTCTCCAAACTCCATTTCTCTACCCCCATGGGCTCACAGCTTGACTACCTTTCACAGCCTTCACTGCAGGGACCATTTCAAGAAGTAATAAATGCTATGCCCAGTCCTGACCTTTTAAGCCCTGCATGATCATCTATGATGTCTTTCCACTCTTTGGAAAGTCAAATGCACAGAACCCAGTGAAGGACTCTAGACCTCAGGGGATTTGAAGCCACCAGACAGGAGCATCAGTTCCTGAATGACTATATGAAGGTGAGCCTCCTGCAAACCCACGTTCTATAAAAAAAATTGCACTGTGTTCAGTGACTGAGATGTCGATGTTGTAGCAGTAGGTGGCCAATGTGATCAATATAAGGCAAAGAATAATTCACTGGTCCAAACTTTTCAAGTAAAAGTATGTAACAGACCCACTACCTACTACTAGATGATTTTAAGAATAGATTCAACTGCTGTAGGGTCATTAATATAATTCTCATACACCTCTTAAATAATAGTACAATATTATACAGTGAAATAATAACTAACATTTATTGAACATAGATTATATGCCAAGCACTATGTTAAGCATATCACATGATTGATCTCAGCTAATACTCTCAACAAACCTATGAGGCAGGTGTTACCATTACCTCTATTTTACTGATGTTAATTTGAGGGTAACGGGTGGTTAAATAACTTGACCATATTCATCCAGCTGGTAAGTAGTAGAAAGATTTTAAAACATGTCTGTATAACAATCAAGCCCATGGACTTAGCCATTTCACTAAGCTATACAGCATGTAGAAAGAGCTGGAATGATAGCCAGGACACTGGGAATCCAAACCCAGCTCCAAGGCTGTGTGATCCCGAGCAAACGATTTCACCAATCTGTGCCTCAGACTTCTATGGTTCCTTCTAGTGGTACATTTTTTGGGGAATTCTTGTCCAGGATTAGAAAAATTTAAACTGCTCAGAGATTAACTGCTTCTAAATCAGCTTTGCTTATGCTTACATGCTTATCTCCTGAAATAGAGAATATTACTTAAAATTGTAACCTTGTGACAAGAAAAGTGAGACGAAAAATGTAAAGGTGATGTCAATCTGTGTTTGAACATTTTCCTACTCAGAATACTATTATGATGTGTTTTCCTTGGGGAAAAAAGTGAAAGTCACACTCTTATGTTTAGAATTTTGGATCAAAATCCACTGCTGCTTAAAATGTTGTACAATGTATCAAAGATAACTTCTGCAAGAGAGAAAAAGAGAGAGAGAGAGACCTAATTAGAGAAATGGCGTGTTTTGTAAGTAGGGTTGCAAGGTGTCCTGTATATACAGGACATCTCCTATAATTAATGATTGTGTCCGGCAACGTTTGTTGACTTTTTTCAGAATGTCTTAAATGCCCTGTGTTCAGCTTTTTTCAATACTTAAAAAAAAATCAGTTATTTTTAGGCTACAGTTATTAATGCTTAAATTACTTAAATGGTAACAGTAGGTGAGAATCATACCACCACAAATAAAAATCTGGATAATCCTTATGGTTTCTCCTGCAAGTTTGGCTGAGGGAAAGAACAAAATGGGGAAATGAGAATTAAACATATTATTTTTCATATTCAGGAAAGTACAAGACTGTTCTTTAGCTAAAATCTCAGGTACTGAGCCAGCAGTAACCATCTTTAGAGAAAACTAGATCAGTATAGTATGCCTTCTCTAAAGTCAGCCAGTCAGTGACAGCCCCTCACTCTAGATAACAGCCAATTAGCAACTGCCTTGCTCCAGTGCCAAAGTGTCTGAAAGGCAAACGTCCATAGGAGCCTTACTCCCAAAACCACTCTAACACAGATGCAAATCTGTCAATCCCTAAACACCGCTGCTTCTGAAAATTTCACCAGTCCCTAAATACCAGGCTTCCCAAAATTTTATGTAAGACTGGAGAGACAGTGTCTTCCAAATACATCTCTTCCTTGAAGGCAAATGGAAAGTTCACCATTTTTATATCAGAATGAGTTTGACTTATTAATTTGAATGTTCCCCAGTCTTTCAATAGTTCAACACCTATTTACAGTTAGTTATAAGTTCAAACTTGTGAATGACAGATACACCCATTATTATAAGATGATCAAATACAATCTCCAATTTTCTTAGTTTGTATGTATTTGAAACCCAAACTTCATATATTTCTAGATGAATTTTCTGAACAGTGAACATTTATTAAACAAGGAAAAAGCCCTTTTGAATTAATTTGTACAGTATGCATTTATCCAATATCAAAATTGGTGGAAACTCAGATATAAACCAACATATACTAATTAATAGCTATGCATGTCAGATTGATTCAACTAGTACCCAAAAAAAGCATTAAAATAAAAATTTTGATAGAGAAATTCAGATGAAGACAATGAAATAATCACAAAGGAAGTTGTAATAACCTTCTGCACTATATATCATCAGTCTTTCAGCTCAAGTGACTATTTGAATGTACCCCTACCAAAAGTATTTTCATATTCCAAAACTGCAAGCAAGTTTTCGATTGCCAGGAAGATACCTACTAGAATTTTTAAAAAATTGTAATGGCTCTTTTTACTCTCACTGATATTATCAAACATCTAAATGTCTCATTTTTTTTTATGGCATAGCCAAGGATGCAAGTAATGAAATTGAGTCTCCCTAAAACTGAGTTTATGATTAACCTCTCTATCCAAAACTTTACTCCCTTCCTTTTCCTGAACCTGCTCCCCTCAAGACTGAGGAGTATCAAAGAAAAGGAGGGGATAGAAACTGTAAACAAGCCCCTGTGTCCCTGTCCTTTGAAGTAAAAGGCTTTTGGTTTAGTCTCCCTTGAGCCTCAAAAAGCTGACTCAAGGGCTTCCCTGGTGGCGCAGTGGTTGAGAGTCCGCCTGCCGATGCAGGGGACACGGATTCGTGTCCTGGTCCGGGAGGATCCCACATGCCGCAGAGCGGCTGGGCCCGTGAGCCATGGCCGCTGAGCCTGCGCGTCCGGAGCCTGTTCTCCGCAACGGGAGAGGCCACGACAGTGAGAAGCCCGCGTACCGCATTAAAAAAAAAAAAAAAATTTGACTCAAGAGTTAATGATTAGAAAATGTGAAGATGTAGAAACAAAGAATAGCTGTTGAGCCAGGAAACTGGTAAAAATTTAGACTATAAATCTGCCACATGGCAGAATCACCAAACTCACAGTTCCTTGAAAGATATAAAGGCCTGACACACACTCCTAAATTGTTTTTATAGGAAGCAGACCCCCATCAGAAAAAAACTGCTAACTGCAAGTACATAGACCCTAGACTGGTTGAAACCAGAAGGTTGATGATGCTTGAAACTTCACCTTGATGCCAGCCAATCTGAGAATTCTGCATGAACTGATCACGTACCCAACAACCCCCTTCCTCACACCACCTTTAAAACCCCTTCCCTGAAAACCCTCCGACAGTTCAAGTCTTTTGAGCATGAGCTGCCCATTCTCACTGCTTGGTGCTCTGCAGTAAATACTGTACCTTCCTTCACCACAGTCCAGCATCAGTAGACTGGCTTTACTGCATGTGGGTGAGTGGACCCAACTTTGGTTAGATAACAGTAATAATAATGCAGAAGTAATTCTTTCATTTGCTAGTGCAATATTTTTTCTTGTGAAAAAGGCTCCCTTATAAGTCTATTGCGAGTAAAATCTTATCCAGATGAGACTTGAGAAAAAATATTATGCAGAGTCTCATATTAAGTTAGAAGTAAACGAGAAAAATTGTATTGCTTTTGGTGAAGATAATATATATTTAGGTGAATGTTTGTATAAAGGTTCAGACATGTTATTACGAAGTTGAAGCAAAGCATGATTGATCCTATAGAAGGAGATGACTACCCTGCCCATTATTCTTTAAAATGTTGTTCAAACAGCATCTGATGATATTTCTATTGACACTGAAGCAATTATCATGAAATTGTTCTCTTCCTTCAGTAATTATACTGTTTGAACCAAGCAATTAAACTGTTTTTATAATTTTGTTACTAATATTTTTCAGTTCTCTTGCTTTTAAAAACCCATTTGCTCTCTTTAACCAATGTAATTGAGAGATACCTGAGTCTACTTGAAGTACTGAATTTATACTTCACTTGTGAAGAAAAAACTCAAAAGTCTCCTGTTGAGTTTATGAAAAGTCTGTTGAATGAGCTCTACTTATTTCCTGTTTGTTAGTGTCCAAAATCTTTTTAGTAACAGAATTATGCAACTTGAGAGAAGTACAACCAGTGTCATTAAAAGTATTTCATTGCTTAAAGAAATTTGTTGAGTAAAGAAAGAACTGATAAACTCTGTATACCTTTAAGTGTCAGGCTGTACTTAAAAGGGACAACATTGCTTATTAATAGGAAAATAAATTCCAATTTAAGGTGGATAATTATTACAAAAGATGGTATGTGCTTCAACAAATCAAATTTATAGAGCAATTCTCAGAGTTGTTAACTTCGTCAGTACATATTCAGTATACTGGCTCATGATGCTAATGAGCATTTTCTCACTAATAAATATTCAGTGGGCAAAAGAATAAAATAGGTTGAATGTGACCACTGCAGAAGTTATGCTATAATTAAATGGAACATATAATGTAACTGCATGGAATTTTATACAGCAAATTTTGCAAAACAAGGAATCATCAAGAAGAGACAAATTATCAGAGGCATATAATCAAAAAATTATGTAATTTAGAGATAATTTATTTCACATTAACAATATGTATTTTTTAGTATAAATGTGGTTCATATAATATTTTTACTTTATCTCAATGAACATATGGATAGACATCCTATACTTTTTTTTTTTGCTAAATTTGACAACCCTCTTTGTAAGATTGTTTTTTTTTTCAAGTTAAATAAAGTAACTGAACCACTCTAACTTTTAAGAAAAACTACCCTTTGAAAAAAATGTCTTCCTCTAATGTAGCAATGTCAAGAAGAATGAATCAAGAAAGGGCTTATATCTCTGCTGGATGGGGTAAGAGTGAAGTGTTACTCCTTGAGTCTTCTTCAGGGAATAGATAGATTTTGAGAGGATGCTTTGAGACAGAGTTCAATCTTGACAATTTTCCCTATGAGAACAAGTCAAACAATGACATAGGTATCCTATGAAAAACTTCCCTTCCTGAGAAATTTCCTACCTGAACAAGAGGTAAATGAACAGGGATATGGGGGACTGATGATACACTATATTCTCCTTGTCCCCATAATATACAATAAATTAGCTTTCTTTCTATTATTAGTAATTTGTATTCTGATTATGCCATGTAGGTGGGGAAACAAAAACTGTAATAGTATGTTTGTAATATACTTAAGATATGTGGATCATCTAAGAAATGATCCATCTGCATTTGGATCCTAGGTATAGTGCTGAGGAAGAGACAGAGAGACAGAGGGAAAGAGGGAGGGAGGGAGGGAGGGAGAGGGAGAGGGAGAGAGGAACTCATCTGCTACTTGATCCTGAACTTCTGGCACTTTTTTTATGCACCTTTAACATCTACCTTTACTCCTTAGTCTACCTATGCACCCATACTCAATATAGCCATTTTCTTGCCTCCCCTTTCTACATTTTGCTTTCTACATCTGCTTAATTTTGAGCTTTTTACAGATGTTCCTCCATCTTCAGGACCTCCTGTTATCCAAGATGAGGACTTCTCTCCTTTTCACGTGGTCCAACAGAACCTTCATCATCCTGCTCCTCATCTAATGAACAAGTCAAGACAGCCTCTGCCCAGTCCCTCTTCAAAAAAGTGAGGATGTCAGGATTAGATAATATACCCTTAATTACTGGATTGTGGGCAAACTTTAAGTACCCAACACCATGTTATGACTAAGCCAGCATCCACTATTAACCACAGTTGATTACGTATAACAATGGTTTCTCATATTCTTTTTTTTGATAAATAGCACTATTTATTAACTAGATTGTATCTTCTCAAGTACTTGATATACATAAATTAAAGAATAGGCAGGCAAAGTAGCTACTAATGCAAGGACTTGCTCTAGTGACACTAATTAAATAAAATATGTTCTAACCAATGAAACTTCTTTAGACATATCTTTATGGCTAATGACCATAAACATAAAATGGTGACCATTTTATGTTTATAAGAGAAAATAAGACGTTTAATATTTCTGTCCTTTATAATTTAATACATTTTATATTTTCAGCCATCTAAATAACATGACACCCAACATCAGGTGAAAGTCCAGTAAACTGGCGTTTATTCCTCAAACACCTTTTGTATGCTGTATGCTATCAAATGAATGTTTTAAGTAGTTGGTCAGTCTTAGCTTGCTGACATGTTCTATATGAACCACACCTTCTTCGCCTATATAATTTAAAAAATTATTTGCAAGCACTTAAAATTTGGGAAAATTCCAATGTAAATTTTTTTCATAATTTAAATAATTTGACTATCTGGCAATACTGAGCCTCTTTCCTGCATGCCATGATCCATATTACCACAGTCTCTACTACTCCCTGCTTTTCTATCTACACCAAAGCATAATGTTGATTGTGATGTTATATTTATTTTTATAGTAGAGTCAAATAGAACATAATTAAATGCTTCTTCTGCCCAACTCTCAGGTAGCAGAAAATAAAGTAGAGATATGTTTAGGAAAAACAGCAGAGCACATATTCTTCTTACAGAAGTCCCAACTCATTAGTACCCAAAACAAGAGGCTTCAGGTCAAAGAAATGCACGTGGCTTGCTGCATTCATGCTGCCTATCTAGCCACTGTTGAGTATTACTAGACTTTTCTTTAGACCAAGGATCTGGAAGGTTGGAACACAACCATGCGCATTCTCTTACTTGTCTTTGACTGCTTTCACATGCAATATAGGAGCTGAATAGCTGCACAAGAGAACTATCTGACCCCCAAGACATTTATTATCTGAAAGTTTGTTGACTCCCACTTCAGACAATATTCAATGAAAGTTAGCAGCCCCAAATCTGATGGATCTTAAAACCAAAAATAGTGACTAGCAATAATATAATAAAGCATATAATCAACTACTAAATTTCCTGAGAAACATTTATAAATATGGTAAAAGTTAAGAAAAGAGGTCAATATTAACTAAACAGTTGTGAAGGAATTCATAAAGAATATATCTAAATGTATTTTAAAGATATTTAAAATAACAACTATTGTAAATGTTTCCAATTTGCCTAGGTTAGAAAGCTCCTTTATAAAGCTCTTGCCTAGAAACAAAGAAGAAAACAATACTGTTAATTATAGCTCTAAGGAACATTTATGAAGACAGATGACCTTGGTAAAAGGAAAGATACAGAAGCTAGAAGTCGTGTGCCTTGATTTAAGATAATTCATGTGTTTTCATTTTTATATTTCCCAATGGAATGTAAATTAATATATTTTGACTTTTAAAATTTGATGATTGAAAATAAGATATTGCCTCAATGTCAAAATAAGATATGGGCAAAGATGTGAATATATTATCTGTGCACATATTATTGTCAATTAATTAAATCATTTTATGACATTTTAAATCAAATTCTTCACTTTTTCTAATAATTTTTAAATATTGTTATGACCAAAAAAGTTTTACCAAAGAGAAATTATGATTATGTGAATAGCACTTATGAGCATTTCCCATTTATAATATGCCAATGCACTATTATATCTATCAGACATTATATGGAATCAACAAAGTGCTATAAAAACAGATTCTTCATTTTCTCTATGTGGAATAGAAGGAAGATTATATTTAAAGAAAATGAGATCACTTTGAGAGGGAACTATGTTATGATTTGGTTTATAAATTTTATAGTGTTGAATTTCAAAAATATACATTAGATTTTGTTCCCTAGAAGACCACCAATTCTACAAGATTCTAAAGCATTATGACTCTTTTAAATGAAACAGCAGTAATTGTGTTTGAGTCAACTCCATGGCAAATGGTGCATAAATTAATAAAAGATGACATTTGTACATCATTTATCTCCTTGCATGATATGAAAGAAATTCAATCACATAATTACATTATCTATGAACAGTTGAGCGGGCAGAATAAGTGAAACTTCTAATTTGAGATTGCAAGGGAGACAAAGAATAATTACATGCCAGGCTGGCAAGGTGCCAATGCTACACTGGACCTTTGCGTAAAAGAAATGGTTGAAGGAAAAATATTTCTCTAGAAATTATCATCACCTATGAACGTAAAGAAGCTCAGGTCTTCTTTGTTTCCAACTTTTCTGATTTGTAACTCTTTTCCCTCAGAAATACAGGAACAGGAGGAGTTGCAATTAGCAACAGAAAAATTCAGTGCTGAAAATTAAATATGTAAATAAAAGAATAAAGAAGTCTATACTTTGTGCTTTTCTGTATGTTCGGTGATTTGGTTTGTCAGGGTCAAGATTTATTTCTTATATAAAACATATACATATGATTTCACAACCATGTGGGAAAGTGAATTAAAGTCCAGTTGTAGATTACCATTTCTAACAACGTCCTTTCTTTTTTCAGAGTGAGTCTAAACCAGATAAAGATGCAAAGAAAGGGGAAATATATTTGAGATTTTAGACCTAAATTGTATTAGTTGTTGTTTGTACTTATTTCAGGTCTTTTCTTAAGCCACTGGGGTATTTTTGGTGCAGTACCTCAGTTAGACCCCAACCAGCCCAAACTTGAGGGAAGGCAGGTGACACTTGTGAAAGGAGAGCCATTAGGAGTAATCTGTAACTATCCTGGGGCTCTTCTGTCTGCCCTGCAGTACTGTTGCACCACTCAAGTAAAAGCCACTGTCTGACTGCACCAGAAGTGACAGGGAAATCAGTTTACATTCCTACAAGTTTACAAGATTCCAGCTCCTTCCTTTTTTAAAAAAATTAATTTATTTATTGTTTGGCTGTGTTGGGTCTTTGTCGCTATGCGCGGGCTTTCTCTAGTTGCGGTGAGCAGGGGCTACTCTTTGTTGCGGTGGCTTCTCTTGTTGCAGAGCACAGGCTCTAGGCACGCGGGCTGCAGTAGTTGTGGCACGCAGGCTCAGCAGCAGGCTCAGCAGTTTTGGCTCGCGGCCTCCAGAGCACAGGCTCAGTAGTTGTGGCACAGTGCTTAGCTGCTCCGTGGCATGTGGGATCTTCCCAGACCAGGGCTCAAACCCTGAATTGGCAGGCGGATTCTTAACCACTGTGCTACCAGGGAAGTCCCCTCCTTTTCTCTTAATAGGTCTTCAGATTATTATGGGTAGTGTTTTTATCTTGATAGTTAGCAGTTGCCAGTCATTTGAGTTTCAACAGACCTCTTATGTTATTTAATAGGATCCTACATTCTAAGTCCAGCTACCACCAAAAATTTTCATTTGCTAAAGTAACATTAGCAAGCCAGCTAATATTTAAAAAAGCAAAAAGAAGAGACTTTGTAGATCCACTGATGTTTTAACATTAGAAGAGGATCTGAAGAAGACATTTGGGCAGGATTACTGATGTACGGTAAAAATCAGATCATTTTATCTAAAAATTAAGTCAACTGGCCGGTTAGCTCAGTTGGGTAGGGCATGGTGCTAATAAAAATTGAAACTGATTACTTTTTGGATTTTTGTCTTTTACTTCATCCTGCCTCTTGCTTACAACAGGCACACAATTATGTAATGAACAAAGAATAAGCAATTTTTCATTTAGTTTGCATTCCAGCTAGTCTTGCTTTTTTTTTCGTTTTTTAAATTGAGATATAATTGACAAATATAGAACATGTATTTTTTCATGAACAGTCTGATTCACTCTTTTGTGTGCACTGTACATACCTATTTACTTCTTCCCTCATATTTGATATTTTCTAGGCAGTAGAGAATGTTCCTAAACCAATGGCATTGCTGCTGAGTGATCTATTCATCTTGCTTTCCCCCCAGGCCTGCATTAGATAAATTCAGTAAATAGACAGCTCACACAGTCCTTGTATGCAATAATACACTTCCTTGCTTACTAATTCTATTTCCTTAAAATCAATTTCTTCAAATTCTGCAAACAAAATAAAAATTTTAAAACTTCATATCTTTGGCATGATAATCTTGCTCTATTCAATTCCACAATATTCCCAGAGTGGTAGATGTCATTCAGTAGTAAATGCCCCTGCTGTCATAAGTGCTCTGCTTTCAAGGCTCACTGTTTATAAGACAGGAGGAGTTTATTGCTTTATACATTGTCTCCAGTGATGGGATTTTCACTTACAGTGTTGACCAGTTTGAAAATGAAAATGAGAGTCGTGGCTCTTTATAACCACGGATGGGTACTTCTCTCAACAACAGGAGGATATTCATAACATGAAAAGAGGATAAAAGATGCACGTGAAGACATTAACTTGGTTTCATTACTAGCCTCAGAGAAAAAGCTTTTTATTGAAATAGTAAATATGAGATGTAATAAGAAAACACATTTGGATACATGAGTGAAGATTTATAAATATTTTATAGGAACACATATAAAAATACATATTTTAAAACTTTTCCAACATATGCCTATTTAAATGTATTCTATTTCAAGACTTCTTTGTTGTTTAGAAGCTAGTGTATCTCTGTGTGATAAACAGATTTCAATACTTATGCAAGTGAATTTTTTATCAGGCTGAATTTATGAAGTAAATTGTCTGGGTCAGATTGGGCAATTGTGATAATGTACAGTTTGTATTTGTTTGCTTACAGTTTTATTTAAAGAGTCTGAAATCAGATATTTTATCATTATTTATGACACACTGGCTAAGAATTATGGAGGAAGGAAGTTTGTTTTTGTTTTTGCTTTTAATTTCCAAGCAGTTGTAAGTTTTTAATTTGACATTTTTTTTTCTAGACTTTCTTTACCCTGAATGTTTTGTATCAGTTTTATTGTTAGAAAACATGAATAATTTTTTATTAATATTATTCAAAATCACACTATCTCTATCTTTTAGTCTGTTTGATCTATCAAAAGATGAGAAAACAAATTTAAAGTCTTATTCTCTATTTTTCTCATACACTTTGAAGTGTTATTATTTGTTCATTCATGCACTTATTCCTATAGTCAAGAACTTTTTATTAAACATCAAATTATACCTAGCTCTTTCGAGGAAAAAAAACAAACTGGGGATAGAACAATATAAGTTCCTGCTTCATGGGCTATTTTTTCTTATAGGAGAAACAAGGGTAAACAAATAAATAAACAAGCAAACAAATAATTCTTTCAAGCAATGAGACATGCTATGGAGAAAAATAAAGCAGAGATAGAGACAGAAGAAAAAAGAATTGAATGTTGCTATTTAAAAGCAGATGGTCAAGAAAATAGCAGCAAAAATCCTTATATTTCAGTAGATTCCTGAAGAAAGTGGGGAAGCAGAATTCAGCAATTTTGGTAATGAGATTGCAAGCAAAAGGAAAACAATGGCAGAGACCCAGAGAAGAACTTTTACTTGGAGTGTTAAAGAAATAGCAAAAATAATGTGCCCAGAGCACTGTGTTAAAAGTGGACAGTGGTAAGATAGGATATAGAAAAGAGAATATGGAAGACTTAGGGCAAGGCAAGAAGAACAATGGTTCTAATGGACTACTACTCAACCATAAAAAAGAATGAAACCCTGCTATTTGCAACAACATGGATGGACTTTGAAAGTACTATGCTAAGTGAAATAAATCAGAGAAAGAAAAATACCATAGGATTTCACCTGTATGTGGAATCTAAAAACAAAACAAAACAAATGAACAAACAAAATAAACAAAAAAAACCTGATAGACACAGAGAACAGATTAGTGGTTACCAGAGGGGAAGGGAGTTGGGGTGGGCGAAATGGGTGAAGGAGACAATGTATAGCAACCACACTTGTGGTAGTGATCACTCTGTAGTGTAGACAGATGTTGAACCATAATGCTGTACTCCTGAAACGTACATAAAAACTTTTTAAAAATAAAATTAAAAATAAAAATTGCAAAACAGTAACAGCTCATAAGAACAATTACAACATAAGCCAATAATTGTTTAAAAGCTTACTGTGTGCAAAGAAATATGTATTACATACATTATATTATTTACCTCTTTCAAGCACCTGTTAAGATACTTTAATTTGTTCAACATTACATTATTAGTAATAACTAGCTTGGGGTAACCTCTCACTCTAAAGTTCCTATTTCTGTGTGTTTGCTGCCTGCCTGAGCTTTAGTTTCTCCATTTACAACAGAAGCTATTCAATAATTAGTTAGTACACATCTTCAATAATATTTGACATACTTAGTTAAAGACATCATTACACCAGCATCTCCTGAGTAGTACACATTCCAGGTTCCATCCAAAATCTACTCACTTGGAATTTCCTGAGCTACCAGCTCAGGAAAAGGGTTTAGTAACTTCCCTAGTTGAACCAAATTTGAGAACCACTGAACTAGATCAAAACCTTTTTTCAATAGGAAAACAGCATCAATCTCAGAGAAAATAGATAATAGCATAATATCCAGAGAAGAACTACACAACTAAGTCTTAAAGTGTTTGCAATCAGAAGAGATTCATGAATTTGCAAGCTAGGATTTATAAGATTTGAAGTTTTAAACAAGACTAGTCTGCATATTTGCCCTACAGCTGACCTTTGAACAATGTAAGGGTTAGGGGCACCGATCCCTGCACAGTCGAATATATGCATATAAGTTTACAGTTGGCCCTCAATATTCACGGCTCCACCTCTGTGGATTCAATCAACCACAGATTCGGTAGTACTGTAGTATATATTTATTGAAAAAAAAATCTACTTATAAGTGGAGCTGTGCAGTTCAAAACCATGTTGTTCAAGTATCAACTGCAGTTCGAAGTCTATATCAAATTAACTGGTTCAGTAAACTATGTACAGTTCTCATGATCGACTCTGTGTTTAATGATGCTCAATTAATCCTTTGTGGTCATTAAAGTTCCAAGTTAAAGAATTCCTTCAAGAATTATTATTGTTATCAAAACCAGATTAACCAAATGGATAACTGTAATAAGACAATGGCATCCAGATTGGACAGATACAGTTGTCAGAACATTTAACAGATGCTGATTTATCAAGAAAAGTTTATTACAGTCTATGTATATGATAGTCTTCTTTAGATAAATCTAAATAATTCTTCAATAAAATCAGAGAATATGAAGAACACAGAATAGAGTCACAAATTCCTCAAAAAGGACATTTTCTTAAAATATGTATACCAAAATGTATGCATGATTTCTGTGCTGCTCATTAGGACTAATTACAAATATCTGGGTTTTCTCCTTCCGGGCACATAACAGAATTAAACTTTCTTTGTTCACCTGAATTTTGACACAGTCATGCAACTCTCTTTGGCCAGTAAAAACATGAATAGTAGTGTCTTGTGTCACAACCAGAAAGAAGCCTAAGAGCCAGTGCATCTATACTACGTTATACTTGGCACCAACATAACTTGAAATGTTTCAGATGATAATTATTATTCCATCCTGTGTCCCGGATTGAGAAGAACATGGAGCACAGCTCCCAGGTAGTCCATGATGGATATGCTATGTGGGCAAGAAATAAACCTTTGTTACTCTAAATCCCTAAGATCTGGGGTTGTTCATCACCACAGCATTGCCTAACTTATCATACCTGACTCACTTGCAGATCAAAAGGTCTCATGTCTGGGACCTCCCTGGCAGTCCAGTGTTTAAGAGTCCACGCTTCCACTCCAGGGGGTGCATGTTTGATCTCTGGTCGGAGGAACTAAGATCCCACATGCCACACAGCCTGGCCAAAAAAAAAATTATTTTTAAAAAAAGAAAGGTCTCATGCCTTTCCTTAAAATATATGTCAACACCAAAATGGTCCTTTCCAAATCCAACTTAATCTGAAACTAATTTTGGAAAAAATAACACCTATTGCGATAACAATCTACTAAGAAAACTCAAATTTCTCTAAATGTGTAATTCCCTAACAACTGTGAGGTGCAATAACAAGAAAAAAATGCAACTTTTTGTAGTGAATGGCAGTGAGAGTTATGCAAAAAGATAGAGTGGAATTTAGCCTTGTTAACAACACAAAGCAATGGTTTTAAGACTTTTGAAAAGAAAAGGCAAACCCTTCAGGCTACAGTCAATACATAGTGGCAGCAAAAGAGCTGTTAAATGTATTAAGTTAAAAAGACAAATTGCTCTTTTATCAACAGCCAGTCTATGCTATGACCTGTCTGAAAGACTTAAAGGAACCAGTGGGGCTTCAAAATTAGCAGGAAAGCAAATTCATCTCAGAAGGAAAATATGCAAAATCACAAATATTTTTCTTTAAAAAAATAGTTATTAAAAACACCTGATAATCATGACTCTCTTCACAAGTTAATTCCAAAATTATGAACCTCTATATATATTACTGGCCTGGAAGGGTCACAGCAGCAGTGTTTTCCCTTTTTTCTCCCCAAGAATTCTTTTGACATAAGATTAATTTTCACAGAAACTTGCCTAACCTTTCTTTAAACTTAATTTTCTCATCTTCAGAAGCATTTTACTGTTTATTTTAGAAGCTTAGAAGGTGTTGATATATGGAGTTTGCTCATAATGGCATAAAAATTGGGAGTTAAGGTACCCATTTTTAAATTCAGGTCATGTAAATTTACCAATTTCCTCTAAATTGACAATGAAAAATCATACTACAGCACTGTGCACACTGTCTGGTACATAACAGTCACTCTACTGTCTTTCCAAAATATAAACAAAATGCATTCCATCTTAATTCATGATTTCATATTTCAGGCTTTGATATAAAACACAACTGGTCTTTGACATAAACGCTTCCATCAAAAATAACTAAATGTCATCACAGAACAACAGGATATTATCTGAGGGAAGAGAGAAATGGCTTGTGATGAGCATGGTATCCTGCACTGCTTTGCTCTACAATATCAATACATTTGTCAATTTATAATCAGTATAGACAAAGAAGGTGAGCAAAAAGCAACGAGTAAAAAAGCAACAACTAAATAGCACATAAGCTAAGCAGAATTTTAATAGTCTCACAGAATTTGGGATAAAAAAATAATAAATTTCAAGGTACAAAGGAAAATGAAATTAAGAGGCCCAACTTCAAGGAAAAAAGAGTAATGAAATTAAGCCTCTCAACATCACTTTAACCTTAAGGAATGTGCAGATTCATAAGTAGGACGGGGTCAAGAGAGTGAGAAGTCAAGTGGAAAACTGATACTAAAAGGCAGAGAACCCAACACAACTTTCTGTAGTCTTATAGTATGAGTTTGCACCGGGAATCCCAAGACGACCCTCAGGCTCAAAGAATCACTAGAAGGACTCACAGGACTCAGATGTTACACTCACAGTTACGATTTACTACAGCAAAGGACAGAAATTAGAATCAGCAAAGGAAAAAAGGAGAATGAGGACAAGTCCAGGAGAAACAAGTATCCTCTCTAGTGGAGTCACATGGGAAAGTGGTTAATTCTCCAAACAACAATATGTGATAACACATTCAAAGTGCTGCCAGCAATGAAAGCTCATCTGAGTCTTGAGTCCAACATTTTGTTTTATTTTTACAATTTTATATTATTTTCATTTTAACTGGGGGTGGTCACATAGGCATGCAGTGCCTACATGTCTGACCTCAGTTACTCAGACCTCAGCACCCTAGAGCAAACACAGGCATTCACCATAAAATACATTGTTAGGATAATCTTATCTGGTCATACTAGTAATGGTGTATGGTCTCATTTTTATGTGTGAAGCAATCAATAAAAACTGAGAACTACATATTTTCTCTTTTTAAACAGAGTACAAAAACACTGCTTGTCTTCCATTTTATTAATATTAAACATCATCATGCAATAGAGATGTACTTAAATCTTATCATCTTGTTTTCCTTCCTCCTTGACATATTTTGATAGTTATACTAAAGTCACAGGCAAAATTTGGGTTGTCAAATTAACACTTAACATTCTCATTATTGGAAGGAACCAGAAATACACCTCAAGTGTTTTGGAGTCATCAAGAATCCACTGTAGAGGAAACAGATCTCAGAGATGGGAAGGAAATACTGATATGATTCAGTCAAGGTTATGCTTGGTGAAAAGATGAAATGTATTTGCTGCTTCAATGAGCCAGTGTAAATTTATCAGTCTTAATGGAGGTAAATGAGGTCTAAAAATGTTTCTCAAACTTTTTCCCCTTACATAGTTTTTGCTGCTTTCTTTTCTGACCATATTTTTACCAGGTACAACGTTCAAGAGTCGGAATTAAAAGCATTTTATAAACATGTAGTATACATGTCAGACTTTAGAAAAGGTTATATAGCTGCCTTAGATAAATGGGAAAGTATGGATGACCTCAAACCAACCAGTCAATGCATCAAAATTAAACTATACTAGATATAATCAATCCAGAGACTAGACCATTGGACAAAATAACAGATTTGGGGAACATAACATATCTTTTAGATAAGAAAGAACATTTTTCCATGATATGTAACATTTTTACCTTGCTTAATGGTTATATAAGAATAGGAAATTATTAGTTCTATTTTTCAGAGGATGAGTCACAGAGATATGTTATATATTCTAGTTCTTGAAATATAATTTTTTTTCAGTTTCTAGTCCTCTGACAATCAATAGTATACCAATGCAGTCTCCAAAGTTCATGATTCCCATTTTCAAGGCACCACCTAACAATTTTCAAGAGGAAACAACAAAAGTACATATTAATTAGTTGGATCTTATTCTGAGTAGAACACCGAAGACCTTGATACAAAAATTAGATAATAATTAGAACCACTTTCTACAACAAGAAGTTTTGCCATTTGGATGTAGACTTTTCTTCTTGCTATCCACAAAATAGTCCTGAGTTTTTCATAGGAATAAAAGTTGGAGAAGCAACAGATTGAAAAATAAGACTATGCAGTTGCTATACACAGCTAGGCCTGTACCCAGCTCTGACATGCAGTCTTTTGTTCCTCTATCCAATAAGTATTAATATAATAGATGAGAAAGTGACTAAATCACAGCAAAAGTTTAAACTTTAAGGGTTTTGATGTTGATGCTTTTTACTCTTCTCTTCATTTCTCCCACACCCTAAGTCATTCCCCAAGAAACCAATTTCCTCCTACTATCAGCTATTAGATTTCTTATTGAGGGTCCCTTAAACTTGACCTATCTTACAATGTCACATGCTCCAAAGTTATGTCTCTTCTTTCTTTTTCAAAAAGCTACAATTGCACAAAACAATATAAATTAGATATTGGGGGAAAATCTGATTAAATTAAGTCACCCTAAACAAAAACTTTCTTATAAGAGAACACTTTATTTGCCTAAATTTTTTAACCTTTCCAAATACATTCTCTTTTTACCTATAATGATTTTCAGATCATATCAATGTCAACAATGAGATACATATTTTTTCTATTTATCTATTTTTAAATCAGTGGTTTTCAAAATTTTTTTTTAATTAAAGGTTATGGCTGGTTGTGCTATTGTGAGGCTGCAGCTGCAATCACTGTAGTAGGTACAGAGACATTTATTTCCAGCCAAGATGGAGTAACAGAGATTACCTTTGCCCTCCTACCATAGACAATCAAATAACCCGGCAAAATATATGAAACATTGTTTTTCAAATCCTTGACATAACACAAAAAAGACAGTGGTGCTTGAATGACAAGAAACAAGGAAATAATACTTATAATTGCTCTAGTTTACTGTCTCGAGACATGGTAAAACAAAGGTGAAGGAACGCAGGCAGAGAAACGCAGACTGGAGTTGAGGAGATGTTGCTGAGATTACAGGGTAACTGAGGCAGACAGAATTCCAAAAACAAAGTACCAGAGAGGAAGAAGTTGGAAAGAGGGAGAATGCTGAAGAGCTGCAGAGTATTTCCCTTGAGAATTCAATTGAGTACTGAATATAACATATGCATAAGGAAACTATGAGAGATTGGTAAAAAGCCACCCACAGGATTAGAAGGAACAGTACACAGTAGGAGAAGATGGCCAGGCATAGTATTATTCTCACTGGTAAATTTCATAATTCAAAGGAAATTACTCAGAGTATGCAGAAAACTCTTGCTTAGTAGTGGGGAATAGTTAGCCCTAGAATAAATATGGTTCTGGTTCCTTTAGGAAATTTTAAAAGGAAGACTCAAAAGATCAAACCATTTTCAAGTAACTTATCTTCATCCTAGAACAAGTACAAGAATATTTATAGGAAAACAAAAATATCCATATAAAAAGGTAAAATTAATAATGTCTGGGATCCAATAAAAAATTACCAGGCATGAAAAGAAGCAAGAAAAAATGACCCATAATTATCAGGGGAAAATATATCAATTAATTACAAATAAAAAATAATTGATAAGGATGTTAGAAATTGCAGATGAGGATGCTAAAACAGTTATTATTAAAACTGTATTTTATATGTTCATAAGTTTAAGAAGAGAGACATGGAAGATTAAAAAAAAACCCAAATCAATATATACAATAGAAAACTACAGTGTCTGAAATGAAAAATACACTGAATGGGCGATCAGCATTAGAGTTTAAAAGAGTAGTGAATTTGAAAGTATAGCAATAGGTTATGCAAAATGAAACAGAGAAATATTTTAAAGAGAAAAAAGAAAAAGAAAAGAACATCAGTGAGCTGGATAACTTCAAGCAATGAATAGATGAGGAAACTGGAATCCTTGAAGGACACAAAAAGGGGGAGAAAGAAAAAAATACTTGAAGAAATAATGACTGAAATGTTCCAAATTTGAGGAAAGCTATATAAATCAACACGTCCAATAAATACAACAATATCAAAACAAAAGAAACATTAAAACTTACACAAAGGCACATCATAATCAAATTCCTCAAAAGCAGTGGTAAAGAGAAAATCTTAAAAGAAGCCAGAAAATAAAAGACATGCTACTTATGGTAAAATAAAGATATAGATGATGGAGGATTTCTTGTTTGAAAACAAAATGTTAGTGAAGGACAGTAGAACACCTTTAAAGTACTGAAAGAATAAAGCTATCAACCTAGACAACTACTCAGTGAAAATATCTTTGAAAAGAATGTGAGTAAAGACATTTTCACAGTCCTCTGAAGGAATCCTTTCAGAAAGAAAGAAAATAATTCCAGATGGAACTATGGAGATGCTCAAAGAAATAAAGGAAAGTGGTAATTACACGGATAAATTTTATTTTGTTTAAATATATTGAAAAGTTAATTGACTGCTTAAACAAAAATAATAGCAATACAGAGTGGGGGCTTCATAACATATGTGTAAGTAAAATATATGACAAAAATAATATACTGTTATGTATGACTCCCCAAAATAGATAAACAGAACATCAGGAGAAATAAATGGACTGTATAAATGAAGTGGTAAAATATCACTTGAATATTTATTGTGAATTTAAACATGTATTTAAATAATAAGCATCCACTAAAAAAACACAACAAAAGCTTATAGAGAATAAGTCAACAAAAGAGATAAAATAGGGTAAAAATATTAATGCAAAAGAAGGGAGAATAAATGAAAAAGAGGAACAAAGAACAAATACAAAACAAATAGTAGAATAAACTTAAACCTAACAATAGTAATGTTAATTAATAATCTAAGCATCCTAATTAAAAAACAGAAATTGTCATATTACATTAAAAAGCAAGAACCAATACTAAGACCACAAGAAACCTAATTTAAACATAAAGACATAAATAAATTAAAAGTAAAAGGATGTACAAATATTTATCATACTAATCCTCCCCTCCCCACACCTGCAAAAAAGGAAGCTGGAATCTCTATATAATAAAAGACAAAACAGAGTTAAAAGCAAAGCATACCAACGGGAATATAAGTAAATAAATGTCATTTTATAATGATGAAAGGTCTATTCATCAAAAGACCATAAAAATCCTAAAAGTCTACATAGCTGTATTAGTAAGGGTTCTCCAACAAAAGAACTAGCTCAAGTGATTGTGGAGGCTGGCAAGTGCAAATCTGCAGGGTAAGCCAGCATGCTGAAGACCCAGGGAAGGGTTGCACTTCAAGTCTGAAGGCAATCTGCTAGTAGAACTCCCTCTACTTTGGAGGTCAGTCTTTTTCTTAAGGTCTTCACTGATTAGATAAGGTCCACTCACGTTATGGGAGGCTATCTGCTTTACTTAAAGTCTACTGATTTAAATGTTAATCTCATCCAAAATTACATTCACAGAAACATACAGAATAATGTGTGACCAAATATCTGAGTACCATGGTCTAGTCAAGTTTACACATAAAATTAACTATCACAACACATCACAGTACTTCAAACTACAAGAAGTAAAGCTGATAAACCTTCAAGGAACAATATATCAATACAAATCAACAATTAAGGGCAGACTTCCATACCTTTCTCTCAATAAAAACAATAGATATGAGACAAAAAATCAGTAATAATATAGAAGACTTGAACAATACAATAAATAAACTTGATCAAATTGACATACAGAGGAAATGCCACACAACAGCAGAATGTACATTTTCTCAAATTAGACATTTATGAAAATATACCTTATTCTGATCCATAAAACAAATCTCAATAAATCTGAAAGGATTCAAGCTTTACAAAGTGTTGTCCCTCATCATCATGGAATTAAATTATCAATTAATTACTGAAAGGTCATGGGAAAACCCAAAAATATTTGTAAAAATAAATGACACACCTCTAAACAACCTGTATATCAGATAATTAATCAAAATAGAAATTGAAAAGTATTATGAGTTGAATTAAAATTAAAAACATAAAAATTTGTGGGATGCCACAAAAGCCATCCTTTGGGGGATTAAAACTCAGACAATTCATTTCAGGTTCTGTTGTTAACCAGTAAAACACACTGCCTCATAATAAGCACATGTCAATACATATGCTCATACAAGCACTGGATTATATTAATGAATTAAGATGTTGATTAAGGAGGCATGCCAAAATTAGCCCTGCTCTCTGAAGTTCCCTCAACACCAGAGAAATTTTTATTATAATTCATACATGGTGTTGATTCCCAAATTAATTTCTGCACTCACACATTTCTCATGAAAGCCAGACCTATATCCAACCGTCCGACTTGACCTCTCCACTTTCTGCTAGGTATGCCAAACTTAACATTTTCCAAACCATGAATTTTCCCCAGCTCACTCCTTGCAAACAAACCTTTCTTGCAGTTTTCTCCAATTAATCAACTTAATAAATAGCATTTCCATCATCCCAGTTGCTTAAGATACAGACCTGGATACATCCTTGATTCCTCTCTTTCTCAAATAATCCACATCCAAGTTGTTAGTAAATATTGTTGGTTATTCCTTAAATACATATTCTGAATCTGTCTACCTCTCTATATATAATCCACATATCCTTGTTCCAAGCCACCATAATATATTGCCTGTCTTGTTCTAACATCCTTCTAAATGGTCCTCTGCTTCTACTCTTCCCCTCTTTGCAGTAAGAATGATTCCTTTAAAAGATAAAGCAGATAACATCACTATTCTGCTCAAATCATCAAGGATAATCCCATATCACTCAGAAGAAAGGGCCAAAGTCTGTACAGTGGCCCACAAATCTGTACATGATTCTAGTGCCCCATTATTCCTCTGACACCTTTTCCCCCTGCTCTCTCCTCTGTGCTCACTTCTTTCCAGTCACTCTAGCTTCTTTGCTGTTTATGAAACATTCCAGCTACAATCTGCCTCAGGGTCTTTGACTGGTGCTGCCTCTGCTCAGAAGTCTCTTTTTCCAGATGTTAACAGAGCTATTCCATCATCTCAAGTATGGCCTTCTCAGAAACCAACTTCTTTAAAACCTTTATACCTATTCCTCACCAGGCTATCTCTTTCACCCTTCCTTGCCTTCTCTTCATAGCACTTCTTATATTTTAAACTAATATTTTATTATTATTAATTAATCAATTTATTTTTTATTGTCTTTCTCCTGTAGAATGTTAGCTCCATGATGACAGTGATCTTTGCCTGCTTTACTTATTTCTAAAACCTAGAACTCAATAAAAAGTTATTGAGTAAGTGAATGACTGATAAGCATTGTACCATACTGGGAAATAAGCTCATTTATTCTTGCATACCATGATCTTCCTGGAAAAACAGATGACTAATATCCCTTGTTAGAAGATAGTACATGCAGCTTTCTGAGTTTCCAATAGCACGACTTCCTGCTCTGCCCAGTTGCTTGTTCCCTCCACTGGACCAAAAAATACCTTCCTTTCTACAGCCCATCTCCTCCTCAGCAGGCCCAGTTCTAGCTTTTTTGTCATCGGATAATTCTGGATAGTTAATTTAACGCTTTCTAGGTAGTTACAGTCCCCAGAATTCTATTTTTCTGTAGTTCCATAAAGGAATTCTCTAGCCTCAGCTCACCCTGAGGACCCTTTCAGAACAGTCATTTTACCCTCTGGAAGCTGGGGTAGGATGAAGTTATCTGCACTGAGAACTGGAAGTCTGAATTATTATTATTATTGTTGTTGTTATTTTAATTCCAACCTTTCTTCTCATGCATGTCTATCTATTATGGGGCACAATAATGTGCCTATTCGGGTCTTTGACTATTTATTTGTGGGTCAGTTGTAGGACACATTGGTAATCACAGTCTTCCATTTCCCTTAAATCAAAGGAAGGCTCTGACATCAAAGAGTGGAATAGAATAGAGAGTTTGTCCCTAGGTCTCAATAAAAGTGGAGATTAAAGCCTAATGTACATTTTTATGATTCCTGTGGGCCATGGGAAAGTACAAAAAAGAAATTACAAGCCCCTCAGAGCAATACTGAGGAACCAAATACTCCAAGGGCAGGGAAGAGACATTGTTAATGTAGGAAATATTATTTCTAAATATGAACTAAAAGCATATAACCTCTTAAAATATTAATGTGTGTCCTTGGAAAAGAGCTAAGTATTGAATAGGTCAGTATTTATTATGTAAAAGACCAACAAGCTCCAGCTCCTACGGAAAGGAATATTGCAAGGAAACTTGAATTGAAAGAAGAGTATTTCTCTGGCCCATGGGAGTGGCACAGGAGCCCACTGACAGCACTTACCAATCCTCCCAGATACTTGCAAAACTAAGACCTAATGAATATTAGTGTTAGGCATATCTTGTAAAGACGTCACCCACAGTGAAGGCTGGCACAGGGGGAAGATGGAAGAAACCAGGAAACACACTCTCTCACTGTGGGAAAAGATCTGAGTTTTAGAGGGGCTTGATAAAAGGGTTTCTTAGAAAATCCATGCCAACTTGAAGTCAAGAAATCCAGGTCATGATGAGGGGCTTTCCACTGGAGACTCTTTTCCAGAGGTCGAAGAAAAGACCAAGTTAGGTGGAATTTTAACCCTTAACTTCTTACAATGTAATTTCCTTCACAAATTGCCCTAAGCCTTTGGCAAAGAAATGTACATATTAAAAACTGAACAAATAAACCCTTTGACTACCAGCTAGAGAGCTGTGTTAAAATCACAATTAATCCCAAACCAAGGCTGAAGCTGTATATCACTAGCATAGAACGAATATTTGAGATACACAAAAAAAGCTAAAACACATCCCAAAATTGTAGAATTGTATTACAACTCTATAAATTTTAAAAGGGTAGTGTTGAGAACATTTTGGTTATTATTTTGACTTTACAGAAAAAAATAATGACCAGCACTACCTCTTGCTAATTCCTTCTACAGATACTAGACTGAATATTTTTAATACTAAATAGTTGCTTACTTGTAATTTAAATCACTGAAAGAGCAAGATATGTTTTGGTTCAGCTAAACCTCAATAGGTTATAACCAAGCGTGATGTTGCCACAAATTCTTAAGTTTTCTTTTATCTATAATAGCCAATTAGAGACAACTCTTCTTTGGACATGAAGATTTAGTTGATAGAGACACTGCAATTTCATTCACTGAAGCAAGCCCCAAAATGAAGTTTTGTACACAACTTGAGAAGATACTTTCTACTGGGTTGGCCAAAAAGTTCCTTTTTAAGTAAAAATAAAAGACACATTTTTCATTTTCACCAAGAACTTTATTGAACAACATATTCACCATCTTGTTCCACTACCTTCTGCCATTTTTCAGACAACTTCATAATTCTATCTTCCCAAAACTTTTTATCTTTTTAAGCAAAGAACTGTTCCAGCTGCCTTTTACAGTCTTCCAGGGAATTAAATTTTTTCCCATTAAGAGAATTTTATAAAGACTGAAATAAATGGAAATCCAAAGGTACAATGTCTGGTGAATACGGCAGATGAATCAGAGCTTCCGTGCCAAGCTGTAACAGTTTTTGCCTGGTCATGGAAGAAACATGCAGTTTTGCGTTATCCTGATGGAAGATTACGCGTTTTCTGTTGAGTAATTCCGGACACTTTTCATCGAGTGCTGCTTTCATTTGGTCTAACTGGAAGCAGTACTTGTTGGAATTAATCGTTTGGTTTTCCAGAAGGGGCTCATAATAGAGGACACCCTTCCAATCCCACCGTATACACAACATCACCTTCTTTGGATGAAGACCGGCTTTTGGTATGGTTGGTGGTGGTTCATTTCACTTGCCCTACAATCTCTTCCATTCCACATTATTGTACAGTATCCACTTTTCATCACCCGTCACAAGTTGTTTTAAAAATGGAATGTTTTTGTTACGTTTCAGTAGAGAATCGCATGCGGAAATAGGTGAAGAAGGTTTTTTTTCGCTTAACTTATGTGGAACCCAAACATCAAAGCGATGAACATAACCAAGATGGTGCAAATGATTTTCAACGCTTGATTTGGATATTTTGAGTATGTCGGCTATCTCCCATGTGGTATAACACTGATTGTTCTCAATTATTGTTTCAATTTGATCGCTATCAACTTCAACTGATCTACCCGACTGTGGAGCATCGTCCAGCGAGAAATCTCCAGCACGAAACTTTGCAAACCACTTTTGACACGTTCAATCAGCACCTTCTCCGTATACTGCACAAATCTTTTTTTTTTTTTGCGTTTTTACCTTTCTTGAAATAATAAAGCATAATACGTCAAAAATGTTGTTTTTCTTCCATCTTCAATATTAAAATGGCTACACAAAAATTCACCAATTTTGATAAGTTCTTTTTTCTTTCTTTTTTTTTTTTTTTGCGATACGCAGGCCTCTCACTGTTGTGGCCTCTCCCGTTGTGGAGCACAGGCTCTGGACACGCAGGCTCAGCGGCCATGGCTCACGGGCCCAACTGCTCCGCGGCATGCAGGATCTTCCCGGACCGGGGCACAAAGCCGTATCCCTTGCATGGGCAGGCGGACTCTCAACCACTGCGCCACCAGGGAAGCCCGATAAGTTCTTTTTTTAAAAAATGCACACTGATATGACAGCTGTCACAATACAATCTAACAAAATTGTTTCGACTGAAGTTAAAGACAACTAAGCGCTACTAGAGCCATCTTGACGGAAAAAAAACAAAAGAACTCTTTGGCCAACCCAATATTTACAGAAGTAGATATATTGTTCTTCACTCTAATTTTTATTTCTGAGTTTTTAAAATGTACCTAGGCTGCATAACACAATCATTAGAGGAAAATGCCCTTAAATCTCTCATCTATGAATGTTGCAATGGAGCTATATAATTGACTTTCATGATAATAAAACTGCTCCTGAATTCCCAACTACATCTCAAATTTAATTGCATGTCTACCAATTTTAGCAATTTTTTTTCCAGGCATAGGGCACAATCATCACATAAGAAATACCTGAGGAGGACGAGGGGAAGACGGCGGAAGAGTAAGACGCGGAGATCACCTTCCTCCCCACAGATACACCAGAAATACATCGACATGTGGAACAACTCCTACAGAACACCTACTGAACACTGGCAGAAGACCTCAGACCTCCCAAAAGGCAAGAAACTACCCACGTACCTGGGTAGAGCAAAAGAAAAAAGAATAAACAGAGACAAAAGGATAGGGACGGGACCTGCACCAGTGGGAGGGAGCTGTGAAGGAGGAAAGGTTTCCACACACTAGGAAGCCCCTTCGCGGGCGGAGACTGCGGGTGGGGAAGGGGGAAAGCTTTGGTGCCGTGGAAGAGAGCACAGCAACAGGGGTGCGGAGGGCAAAGCGGAGAGATTCCCGCACAGAGGATCAGAGCCGACCGGCACTCACCAGCCCAAGAGGCTTGTCTGCTCACCCGCTGGGGCGAATGGGGCTGGGAGCTGAGGCTCGGGCTTCGGTCAGAGCACAGGGAGAGGACTGAGGTTGGCGGCGTGAACACAGTTCAGACTTGGAAGGTTGTGCTTTCCTAAGAATTTGTCCATTTCTTCCAGGTTGTCCATTTTATTGGCATATAGTTGCTTATAGTAATCTCCCATGATCCTTTGTATTTCTGCAGAGTCAGTTGTTACTTCTCCTTTTTCAGTCCTAATTCTATTGATTTGTGTTTTCTCCCTTTTATTCTTGATGAGTCTGGCTAATGGTTTATCAATTTTGTTTATGTTCTCAAAGAACGAGCTTTTAGTTTTATTCATCTTTGCTATCGATTCCTTCATTTCTTTTTCATTTATTTCTGATTTCATCTTTATGATTTCTTTCGTTCTGCTAACTTTGGGGTATTTTTGTTCTTCTTCCTCTAATTGCTTTAGGTGTAAGGTTAGGTCATTTATTTGAGATGTTTCTTGTTTCTTGAGGTAGGATTGTATTGCTATAAACTTCCCTCTTAGAACTGCTTTTGCTGCTTCCCATAGGTTTTTTGTCGTGGTGTTTTCATTGTCATTTGTCTCTAGGTATTTTTTGATTTCCTCTTTGATTTCTTCAGCGATCTCTTGGTTATTAAGTAGTGCATTGTTTAGCTTCCATGTGTTACTTTTTTTTTTTACAGTTTTTTTCCTGTAATTGATATCTAGTCTCATAGCATTGTGGTCAGAAAATGTACTTGATACAATTTCAATTTTCTTAAATTTACCAAGACTTGATTTGTGACCCAAGATATGATCTATCCTGGAGGATGTTCCATGAGCACTTGAGAAGAAAGTGTATTCTGTTGTTTTTGGATGGAGTGTCCTATAAATATCATTTAAGTCCATCTTGTTTCATGTACCATTTAAAGCTGATGTTTCCTTATTTTCATTGTGGATGATCTGTCCATTGGTGAAAGTGGGGTGTTAAAGTCCCCTACTATGATTGTGTTACTGTTGATTTCCCCTTTTATGGCTGTTAACATTTGCTTTATGTATTGAGGTGCTCCTATGTTGGGTGCATAAATACTTACAATTGTTATATTTTCTTCTTGGATTGATCCCTTGATCATTATGTAGTGTCCTTGTTTGTCTCTTCTAACGGTCTTTATTTTAAAGTCTATTTTGTCTGATATGAGAATTGCTACTCCAGCTTTCTCTTGATTTCCATTTGCATGGAATATCTTTTTCCATCCCCTTACTTTCAGTCTGTATGTGTCCCTAGGTCTGAAGTGGGTCTCTTGTAGACAGCATATATATGGGTCTTGTTTTTGTATCCATTCAGCCAGTCTATGTCTTTTGGTGGGAGCATTTAATCCATTTACATTTCAGGTAATTATCAATGTTTGTTCCTATTACCATTTTCTTAATTGTTTTGGGTTTGTTACTGTAGGTCTTTTTCTTCTCTTGTGTTTCCTGCCTAGAGAAGTTCCTTTAGCATTTGTTGTAAAGCTGGTTTAGTGGTGCTGAATTCTCTTAGCTTTTGCTTGTCTGTAAAGGTTTTAATTTCTCCATCGAATGTGAATGAGATCCTTGCTGGGTAGAGTAACCTTTGTTCGAGGTTTTTCCCTTTCATCACTTTAAGTATGCCTTGCCATCCCTTCTGGCTTGCAGAGTTTCTGCTGAAAGATCAGCTGTTAACCTTATGGGGATTCCCTTGTATCTTATTTGTTGTTTTTTCCTGGTTGCTTTTAATATTTTTTCTTTGTATTTAATTTTAATATGTGCCTTGGCATGTTCCTACTTGGATTTATCCTGTATGGGACTCTCTGTGCTTCCTGGAGTTGACTGACTATTTCCTTTCCTATATTAGGGAAGTTTTCAACTATAATCTCTTCAAGTATCTTCTCAGTCCCTTTCTTTTTCTCTTCTTCTTCTGGGACCTCTATAATTCGAATGTTGGTGTGTTTAATGTTTTCCCAGAGGTCTCTGAGACTGTCCTCCATTCTTTACATTCTTTTTACTTTATTCTGCTCTGCAGTAGTTATTTCCACTATTTTCTCTTCCAGGTCACTTACCCGTGCTTCTGCCTCAGTTATTCTGCTATTGATTCCTTCTAGAGAATTTTTTATTTCATCTCTTGTGTTGTTCATCATTGTTTGTTTGCTCTTTAGTTCTTCTAGGCCCTTGTTAAACGTTTCTTGTATTTTCTCCATTCTATTTCCAAGATTTTGGATCATCTTTACTATCATTACTCTAAATTATTTTTCAAGTAGCCTATTTCCTCTTCATTTGTTTTGTCTGGTAGGTTTTTACCTTGCTCCTTCATCTGCTGTGTGTTTCTCTGTCTTCTCATTTTGCTTAACTTACTGTGTTTGGGGTCTCCTTTTCACAGGCTGCAGGTTCACAGTTCCTGTTGATTTTGCTGTCTGCCCCCAGTGGCTTAGGTTGGTTCCTTGGGTTGTGTAGGCTTCCTGGTGGAGGAGACTAGTGCCTGTGTTCTGGTGGATGAGGCTGGATCTTGTCTTTCTGGTGGGCAGGACCACGTCTGGTGGTGTGTTCTGGGGTGTCTGTGACCGTATTATGATTTTAGGCATCCTCTCTGTTAACAGCTGTGGTTGTGTTCCTGTCTTGCTAGTTGTTTGGCACAGGGTGTCCAGCACTGTAGCTTGCTGGTTGTTGAGTGGAGCTGCGTCTTAGAGTTGAGATGGAGATCTCTGGGAGAGCTTTTGCCGTTTGATATTACATAGAGCTGGGAGGTCTCTGGTGGACCAATGTCCTGAACTCGGCTCTCCCACCTCAGAAGCACAGGTCTGACACCCGGTTGGAGCCCCAAAACCCTGTCAGCCACACGGCCAGGTATGTGGCAAATTTCCTGCTTTTTGGAAGTCTGAGGTCTTCTGCCAGTGTTCAATAGGTGTTGTGTAGGAGTTGTTCCACATGTAGATGTATTTCTGATGCATTTGTGGGGAGGAACGTAATCTCCACGTCTTACTCCTCTGCCATCTTGAAGGTCTGCTCTTTCCTCTTTATATTACAGCAGTGTACAGTCCAAACATCAGCCCATTTGAGCATTACAGAGTTCATGCATTCTTATAGCTGAGGATTTATCTGATATCCTTTGATTTCAATCCTTATGGTCCAAAAGCTCCCAAAATGCACTAGTGTATTTTCTTAGTTTGCAATTAGGATCCTTAATTTGGGTCAACATTCTATCCAGTGTGTCATCACCTTCAAGAAGAAATATATTGCAATAACTCCAGGAACAATAATTTCAAATCTGCTAGTGTTGGAGGGTCTCCTGCAGAGGTGGGGCGGTGGCTGTGGCTCACTGCAGGGACAAGGACACTGGCAGCAGAAGTTCTGGGAAGTACTCCTTAGCATGAGCCCTCCTGGAGTCCGCCATCAGCCCCACCAAAGAGCCCAAATTTTTTCTGCTTCTGACGCTACTAAAATATGACAAAACAAGGCAATACTCATCCTCTATCCAATAGAAACCCCTTGTACCCAGCTAATTTCTGAGCTCTATTATTGATGCCAGAGAATTTTCACACCGTCATATGACTTTGTTACTCAAAGAACCTTTTCAATCATCGAGTTAAGTTTCTGCTTTATATGAATGCAGAAATGAATGCTAGTGTAGTTAGAAAACTTGTCCAAGATCACAAAGGTAACTTTTCACAAAACTAGGATCAGAATTCAGAAGTCCTATTCCTAACTAATTATGCTTTCATTTTCCCTAAAATGTGAGTATGGAAAAGAGAAAGGAATTCTACTCCAACAATTCTAACCCTGAATTAATTAACTTTCCTATCATCTTTTATGTCTAACATATTCTAATGCATACAACTCATTCCATTCACCCAAGCTAAATTTTAATTGTTCATTCTTTCCACAAACATTTATTACACACCGAGAATACATCAATTACTGTGCCAAGTGCTAAGAATAAACGGTTAGCAGGATATAGTTCCTGTCCTAAAAGAGATCACAGTTGGTAAAAAGCCAATTTACAGATGTACTTTGTATGATAGGGATAAATATGGGGTGTTATGTACTTAGATGATTCAAACGCCCTACACAATCTTAAAGGTTAGAAGTGCTTCCTGGAAAAAAAAAATGATATCAAAGGTAAAAGAGTCAAATAAAAGGGAATAGAGAGGATGGGGAAAATCATAACCTTCAGGTTTAATGAAACTTTGGAGAAATACTAGTCTTCAACCTGTCCGTAACTCCTCAGGCCCCCTGCCTAGTCTTAACCTTTCTCATATGCTCTTTCTCCTAATCCAATCCCTGTTCCAAGCAGGGATTATGATAATGCTTGTTTACAGCAACTGTAAACATTAAAATCCTATTCAAAGAAAATAACTCGATAAACCTTTGTTTTACCCTGCATTTACATCTCTGCTTTACCATAGCATTATTATTCTCTAAAAAATGTAATTGTATAACACTTAAAATATTTAGGCTTCTTGTGCATGAAGGACTATGATTTTAAAACATTGCTGGGTAGATTCTTAAAGATTAATAAGGCGTTTGATAATTTGTATAAATTTGAGTATGAGAAAACTGAGGAAGCAAAGAGGCCCACAGTGTGGTCTCTAGGTCATGAATAATCTCTTCTAGCGTCAACAGTTAAATAAGGAATGTCTCTGATTGATAGTATAAGGGCAAATTATTTCACATACTGCTATACTTTGGGGGAAAAATCTCTTAAATATAGGTGTTTAGGTCTATTGCATTTTATTAAACAAAACACACATATTTTATGTGCCTTAAAATATTTCCATAAAATGTAAAATAATTTTCCATAAATTAGAAGCCAACATAGTATGCATATTTAAAATCTGTATATTATGAATATAAAATGATGATTTACAAAATACCTAATGTTATAAAATGCAATCTTTCTTTAAAAGATATACAAATATAATATTGAAACGTCACTAACCAAATGCACTATTTTTAATATATTTCAAAATGGCTTAAAAAAGTTTCAACTAAAGATTATTAGGAACAAAATATGAACATATCTACTTATTTTCTGCCTAGTCTTACATTAAGAAAAAATTTATTATTAATGAAGTTAAAGGACTTGTGCTGTAAACAGATATGGAGCAAATTAGTTTAAAAAAAAAAGCTTTATTCTTATTGGGAGAAAATTCCTATTCTAAATAATTTAAAATTTAACATTAGATCAAGTGGTCATACTTAGGAAATTCAGTTTTAGCACAAAAATTACAAAATGCCAAAGTCCCATTAAAAACGCTTTGAGCTTAAAAACCAATATGTAGTGAACGCAATGAAATATATGCTAGGTCTTTTAAATAGGACAATATTGATTTTCAGAGTAATGATGTGTTTAAAGATGCAGTTATTAAAAAGACTTCTTAAACATTAAACTCATATGGAAGGAAAAGCTCTAAAGATTTGCTGTTTCCATTGTTATAAAACATTAAAGCTTATGGTATTATACACAAGGGATAGTTTCAATTCTGCATTGGGCTTTGCTTTTCTGTCAGCTTAGTGTTACCAGCAGACTGGTAACTGGTATCTAGATTGATAAACTCAGTAAATATACAAATTTAAGTATAGAAAGTTAATCAAGAATGACATTCCTATTCTCAGTGTTTTTATATAATTTCATATAATATATGTAAAACAAAGTTTTTAATTAACTTTTAAATATAATATGGTAAAATAAAGAGTAAAGAAAAGAAAAATAAAAACTTCTGATTACAGATATGAACTGTAAAATGTCTGGACTGAAATGACTACTATAGAAAGCATTCTCAACTATTACAGAATTCAAATTCAAGTGTTCCAATTTAATATTAAAATTATGATACTTCTCTGAGATAAATGTATTCACGCAATTCCTAGCTCTGCCTAACTAAATCTCTCACCTTCATCCTAGTGATGTGTTTACAAGCATATACTGTCTCTTAGGAAATACTCCCAGGTATGTGAAGAGCTCAACTCCTATTTAGTCCACAAAGAAGTTCCTTATAAATACCAAAGTGGTGTTTCTACCTCATAAACTAAATTCAGAGAGTTCAAGAAACAAAGAAGTCATATCTTTTGTCAGTATCAATTAATCCTTAATGGATTAGACTCTTAAAAGGCTGGGATATCCTGCCCCATAGTGATGTTTTTTGGTTGCACTTTGTATACCCTCTTTAAAAGTCATATTTGAGCCAAAAACCTTTCAATGATGTATTCTGACACACGAGAAACTATGCAATTTACTGTCAAGTAGGCTGCAACTACAGTGTGATTTATATCCTTTCCTTCCGAAACAATCCAGTACCTGTGTCCTTGCCTATACCAATATCAGCTCTTTTTTAACCTGCTCCCATCTCATCGATCCTGGTCAAGATCCCTGTCTGGATCCTTTCTCCTACTAGCCAGTCGGCACCTCTGGCCAGTCTGTTTATTCTGATTACCCTAGAACCATCCCCTCCTTTCCTGATTTTACTCAAATTTCTTATTCCAAGTGCTCAAACCAAATTTAACTGTACTCTTAGCTTAGGCACCTACCCAGATTCTTTTATTAGACCATTCAAGAATATGTGTATTCCTTACTGAAGAAGTCCTGTGCATCTAATCTGCTTGTTATGATCCCATTACATTTCGGCCATTTTACTTGGAGCTCCATAATGTCACTGGATCCAAGCGACCTCTACAATATGACAGCATCTTGAGTTGTTAAAGGAATTACCATTATTTGCATATATTCAGATGTATGTTAAAGTTAATCCTTCAATTCTCAAAAAAATTTGGTACATGTTCTTTAGCTTTTGACACTAATCAAACATATCTAGGATTATCCAACAATGACCTAGAGATAAGATTCAGCATGTTTTTTCATTAATTCTGTTTGCTAAATACTTCTGGTTCCCTGCTTTCTGGGCACATAATGAGATTTCATGTCTCTGCATCTCTGAAGTTAGGCGTGGCCATGTGACCTTTCTTTGGCCAGTAAAATGTTAGCAGAAATGTCAATTCCAGGCAGTAGCTAAAGCAGCCAGTGCTAAATATTCTTTCTTCCTGCAGCCAGATGAGTATGAAAAGAAGGGCTAAGAATCCCTGTCAGATGATGTGGCACATATATACAATGGAATATTACTCAGCCATAAAAAGACACGAAATTGAGTTATTTGTAGTGAGGTGGATGGACCTAGAGACTTTCATACAGAGTGAAGTAAGTCAGAAAGAGAAAAACAAATACCATATGCTCACACATATATGGAATCGAAAAAAAAAAGGCTCTGAAGAACCTAGGGGCAGGACAGGAATAAAAACGCAGACATACATAATGGACCCGAGGATGTGGGGAGGGGGAAGGGTAAGCTGGGACAAAGTGAGAGAGTGGCATGGACATATACACACCACCAAATGTAAAACAGATAGCTAGTGGGAAGCAGCTGCAGAGCACAGGGAGACCAGCTCGGTGCTTTGTGACCACCTAGAGGGGTGGGATAGGGAGGGTGGTAGGGAGATGCAAGAGGGAGGAGATATGGGGATATATGTATATGTATAGCTGATCACTTTGTCATAAAGCAGAAACTAACACACCATTGTAAAGCAATTATACTCCAATAAAGATGTTAAAAATATTATTAAATAAAATGACACTAAAATTTGAAAAACAAAACAAAACGAAGAACCCCTTTTCAACCTGGGTAACATGTGAAAGGAGGCCCTGCTGACATGTTGGACATATAGCATTAATAAGAAATAGCCTTTCATTGAATTAAACTACTGAGATTTTAAGGATTTTTCATACTACAGCATTATGTAGCCTATTCTGACTAACACAGCTACTAAAGAGAGCCTGAACGAATTAGTCACATATATATACTTGGTAGGCTTTATAATCTAATTAGTACCTAGGGACTACTTTTAGCATGAGACAAAGTTCAAAGTTGCCACCTATTTAATTTCATATAGAAAAACAGGCATTTTCTCCTTATTTTTTCTGAAAGAAATTATGTAAACTTACTCCCCAAAATATTATTATCCTTCCTTCTAAAATAATAACATTATTATCCTTCCTTCTAAAATCAAGGTCAGCCTTTTCAATTCATGACATCCATTAAAAACTGAAACTCTCATTGGACAAAATTAAAAACATCACTTGATTTACACATCACACAAATCACATCATTTATTAATTATCTGTAAATTGATTCATCTGTAGAGTAGGTATATGTTCATTTGAAGACTATTATAATTTATTATATTTTATTAATATATAAGCATTCTATCCTTACCTATATTCAAATAGCATGTATCCCAAGTGGCCATAATGATTACTAATAAAATGCCAACACATTTCATTTGTTCACATATTCTGTGGTAAACGACTGACAACTTCATGATTAAACCATCCAATGTTCAAATTTCTTATAAGAACA
Organism: Lipotes vexillifer; assembly: GCF_000442215.2. Classification (NCBI taxonomy): domain Eukaryota; kingdom Metazoa; phylum Chordata; class Mammalia; order Artiodactyla; family Lipotidae; genus Lipotes; species Lipotes vexillifer. The sequence continues at coordinate 487,751 of NW_006798376.1, forward strand.
CATGTCATTTTTGACGAAAAACAGTTTTATGAAATCCCCTCCAAAGCAAATTTATGTTAAATCTGTACTCATGACTTGTTAATGGTTTTCTAAATTTCAACTTAGGAAACTATCATCTTTTGAAAATTAAAATCTTATCTGTCCAGAAGGAATAGAGGGACATAAGTACAAGGAACATATTCAAATTAATGTCTGTGTTTGTAACTATAACATTTTTTCTGGTATATTTTTCTAATTCGTTTTAAAATTTTCATTTATATTTGAAGCTACATAAATTCATGAAGGGAATTTCTTCTACAATGCCTGCCCCATTATACCTAATAATGTCCTATTACAACTGCAGGTAGAAAATTCAAGGAACATAAAACCTGAAAATCCCCAATTACAGCAAGATGGAAAATAAATAATTCAAATGCCTATAACAGAACTTCTTAGATCCCTGGATGAATTGCAGTGCATTATTTTAATTGTAAGAGCAGGATTCACAAACAAAACAAACTTTAAGAATTTCTTGCTGAAATACATTTTATAATAGTAAGTATCCCGTAAATCTGATTACAAAAACCTAAGTACAGAACTATTACAGAATACTGGCTTCTTATCCTTAAATATTTACAGAGATCCTATTTTCTCTTATTGATCTAAATGTAGTTTAAGTGTGTCTACTCCTAAACCAAGGGAGAAATTAACCAGTTTAATTAAACATTAAATATTTGTATAAGTGTCAGGAAAACACAAGCATTAAAAACAAGTTTCTAGCATTCTGCCTAATTAGGTACATTTCAAATACTGTGTTTTTACTAAACAAAACAAAAAAAAGTTTAGTGAATCACAATCTGTAGAATCACAATTTAAACTGTGAGGTTCTTGCATTCTTTCCATTATTACCAAAATTGATAATCTAGTGCCCCCAATTTTTCTTATTATATCTTAATTCCCTATAGCGTTTCTACCTACTTGCTGCTTTAAAACTATACATTTCAAACTTTCCCCCATTTATACTGCTGATCTTTTACTGCTTTTTAATTCTTCTTAGAGATCTTCAGTGTGGAGATAGCCCTCATTTATATTCTTGACTTTAAAAGTGCATGAAAGTATGCTTGACCTTGTGATCTGGGTCTGCAGCTTATAAACATTTATTCATTGTTTTATTTGTTTTCATTTGTGTTACTGTTCATCTTGTTGCTTCTAGAAACTTCTACTGTTAGTTGGTGTAGAGATAAAGTCAAAATATCTGAAAACTTTTGTGCTAGTAAAATGTCAGAGGAAGGATCACATTTTCAAATGTGTTGCTTGATATATCAGAGGAAGGATCACATTTTCAAATGTGTTGAAAATACATGAAGTCAAGCTCCAATGAAACAATTCTACATCTAAGCAAAGATGAGAAGATGCAAGATTTATGGGTACCTAAACATCCCTTAAATCACAACTGTGGCCCATTAGACTATACAGGAAAAAGAATTTCTAACTCAATGTCAAGTGAACTCTTAGTCTACAACAGGCTGTCATTAATCTCATACATCCTTGCATCCTTCCCTATAGCATGTACCATAATGCTAGGTGCTAGTCCACTTCTCTCCATTCTGTCTGCTACTGTCCCCTTCAGACCAGCATCATCCTCACCTTGATTAATACAGAAGCCTCCAACTGTCTTCTGTGCAATGTAAACATTTCTATGTTCATCTTGCCTGATCATCTATCATTGCAGACACCTCCTCTGGCATTCCTTTAAAAGGTCTCAGCTTTGTTCACATATCTCCAGGAAAAGGGATCTCAGTACTACACATTTGGCTGCATTTCTTTTTCACTCAACTAAACTTGTTTCAAAAATTAATGAAATCTGCCTCCCAGTAATTCTGTGTATTAGTTTTAGTTCTGCTCAGTGGAGTTACACAGATTAAAGTTATCTTTACCATTTTAAATCTATGAAGACCCTGCTTCCTAGCACCTCTTCTGTATTTTAGTACTCCGAGATACTGCTCATATGGCCTGATTTTCAGACCCATTCACAAATCCTTTCTCTTTTTCTAAGCACACTTCACTTGCCAACGTCTCTATTAACAAATGACAACTAAAGAGATACGTTTGGAATGACAGTGTGAGAAGCTCTCAGTAAAACAATCATAACTAGCGAAAAATATTAAAACAACACATGCAACTAAAGTGCCTGTAAATTGTCCTAAGGGCACATAGACATATTTATTCAAGAAAATCCACTAAATCTCAGTAGAAATTGCACAAGTCTGTGACATTTAACCCACAATCCACTCCCTCTCCCTCTCTCCAGCTTGGCATTATAAGAAACTCTGCCCCTAAGCGTGCAGCCAAGAACATGGTTCCTCCATCTCTAGCTCCCAGTCTATGGTTATGGTTCCTCCCTGGGAAGGTGAGGCCACAAACATTTATGACATAGACACAGCTCTGTGTTGCAGAAATTCTACTCTAAACAAGAGCAGCTGAGAAGCCTGTGGCTCCCTCTCTTTACCTAGCTCCCTCTTGTAGGGCAGAAGGACTACACCAACTATGATAAACCAAGACTACTGGAGCCCTTATTGTCTTTGCCCAGGATCCTGCTTGTAAAGGTAAGGTGGTATTCTAAGAGAAGAGGGTAACTGTCCTTCTGTTATTTCCTTGAAATTTCATGGCTATTACTATTATCCTGGAATATGATTCATCTGAACCTGTTGATGCAAATTCATTTAACAGTTAAAATTAAAAATCACTCTATTGTGCTTTAAATTGCTCCTGAATATTTCTTTCTACTTTTCTAGTTTACACATTATATTTTACCCTAACCAAGTAACATTTTACTCTGCCTCTCCCATATTTTTCATGTATATTTAATCAACCTAAGTGATATTTCTCATCTGCGGCTCTCTCCTCTCCATTCTCAATGTAGGCATCATTGCCCAGATACTCATTGTCTCTTACCAGGACAATTAAAATAAACTCCTAACTTCAGTTTATGGTCTAATAGATTGTAGATATCTTTGCCAAATTAATCTTACAGAGTTCATAAGAAATCACTTTCCTACTAAGAAATCTTCAAAGATTCTTCACTGCCCACAGAACAAAATTCTTACCTTCACTTTCTTCCTCCTCATCCCGTGGCCTAAACTTTCTTCTCCAATCTAATTTCCCACTGCTTCCTGAATTATATCCTAGGAATTAACAAAGAACCACTTCAGGAAATGATGACTGACAAAACACACTTAAATGAGTCATAAAAGACTTTTTAAAAAAAGCCCAGCATGACATGGTTAAATGCTTAATCAATTAAAAGAAGTCACATAATTAGATTGTTATTATTTATCCAATTTATAGAAATTCCTGTTTAAACAAGTGCTAAGGAGAAAAATCCTTTTGTTGTTTTTGCTTAATTCAACCCTTGTTACTAAAACCATTTATTAAATGTTGAGGACACTTAACAACATATTCCTAAAAAGCTTTCCTACATAGCAATGTTCTGTAAATCCTTTTTGTCACAGTGCATTTTGTTACAAATTGGAATGGGAGGGGGGACAAGAAAGGTTAATTGCAAAATGACTTAAATATTTTTAAACCTGAAGAAATTTTAAGACTCAAATGTTTAAGGGGAGAAAATTATAGTTTTCAGGTATAATAAAAATACTTTGAGTCATAAAAGATCACTACAAATAAACAGGCTTTTTTTAATACTGAGGACAGTATCTTAAATGTGTGAAAAAGAAAAAAATCATAGTTTAGCTCAACCAACCTGTGTTGAATATCCATCACCCCATTATTTCAGTAAATAGATAAAAAATTAAGTCATAACTGTTAGGCAGGAAGTTAGCCATGAGTAACGAGAGGGGGCCCTGTAGGCTGAATGTCCAACGGCCGCCTAAACCCGCCAAGCTATTTGCCAACCCCATCCCAAACACGCCACCATCAGTACTCCAAAATGGTCAGGGGACCGGAAAAATCCCCCACTTGCCGACTGGATGGACTTTCCCCACTCTGGCACATGCACACATGTGCCACACAAGCTACCATGTCCATAGATAACCTTTGGCGGCCATTAGGCTCATTGAAAGTTCATAAATATTCTATGAATACATACATCTGATTATAACAGACTGACTTATGGGTAGGACATGCGCAGCAGAGCCTCTTGTTATATAACCTACAGTTGTCAATCAAGACTGTCAATCAACGATCTTGCCTTAAAAACCCTATACTCCAGCACTCAGGGGACATTGCCTTCCTTGGCCTGGCCCACTTCTCTCTTGACGTGTTCTCTCTGTTCTCTCATTATCTTCGATAAACTCTCTTGCAATGGGTAAGACCTCAGATTCTTCTTTGCGTCCTTACCAAGAACCGAGGCCCACAGGAGGAGGGTTTTCCAGACGCTCT
>NW_006798376.1:492631-513874 GCF_000442215.2 Lipotes vexillifer
GGAGGGTTTTCCATGCGCTCTTCCACCAACAATAACTATACTGCTGCTGTAAATAAACAGAATTTATAATAAGCTAATTTAATTTACAAAATAAAAGTAAAATATATTAAAAAAAACAACAGATCTTTGAGCTCATTCAATTTGATCTGGTGTAATTTCAGAGCCTTAATTTCTTCCGCTGTAACATGAAAGGTGTGGTTATGAAAACTTCAGCAATCCCTCAATCTGTCTATTACTCAAAGTAGTTGCATGATCAAATAAAATAATTAATATAACAATAATAGTATTATGAATAGCTAATATATATTGACTCCTAAAAATATGCCAAGGCCTATACTAAATGCTATGTGTGCTGCATCTAATTTAATCCTCCCAACAAATTTATGAAGTACTTTTATTTCCATTCATGATGTGAAGGGAGGAAAAAGCACAGGAATTTAAATAACTTTTCTTTAAAGGCCCTATCTCCAAACACAGTCACATTCTAAGGTACTGAGGGTGAGAGCTTCAAGTTCTGAATTTTGACAGGGAGACAGAATTCAGCCCATTAATTTACCTTTTAGAGTTACAAGATTAAGAAATGTAATTGCTTGCCTGTAATTAAGAAACCTCTGTTCTAATATCTCTGTTACACATCAGCAAAGCCAGTAATTCAGATAGCTATTACCTTTTCCTACGTGTATAAATTGGTAGAAATATACATATATTCCAAAGTGCTGATGTGACAAAAAAGGGTTAACACATGAAAAAGTTCTGATTCTTAGAAAAACCAGTACTATTTAAATTCAACAACTTAGTTACCTTTGTTAAAGGACATCTAAGGAAAGAAATAGAAAATAAACATCCTTACTGATGGTAAGTGCTTAATTCTACATACAATTCAAATCGCAGTATATGCAGCTCATTGGGACTTTAGAAACTGTTGGAAACACACTTACTTCACAGATGAGGAAGATGAGCTTGACACTGGTAAAGTGACTTGTCCAAGGTCACGGATATAGTTAGTTCCTGCTAGAGCAAGTACTGATTCCTAGTTCACTGTTCTTTTCCCTATTCTGTACTGTCTCCTGTGGTTTTCCCAGGATCACGGGCTTAACAGTTTCCTGGAGTGATTATTTGCTTTAGAAATAACACTTACTTCATGTCTGGAGAGATTCACAAGTAGTTGCCTTCTTTTTTCAACCTAAGTTCAATTTAAGCTAAAGCTGAATTTTTAAAAATCTGTGAATTCATCATGTAATTTTTAAGTCCTCATAAGACCTGCTGCAGACAAAAATCTCACCCTTCAAATAACATACATTTTCTTAATTGAAACATATATTAAAATATGTATTAACCTAATAACCAAAATTCATTATATCACAAACAATTTATTACATGCACACATTTTTCTACTACTGTGTGTTTCTCAAGTGTTGCCTGATCCAACAGCAGGTCTCAAATCACCTTCCAAAAGGCTTCAAAATCATTTGCATATTTGTTCTTACAGTACTAAGCAAAATGAAAAGCAATTCAATTACAATTATTTAGGGCTACTTATATCTAAGGAAAATACCTTCAGAGTCATGCACTGTAATAAATGTCTTCCAAAGTTCTCCCAATAAGGAATTAACCCAGAAGTGATGCCATAATTCTGGAGAATTTATTAATACTAGCTAGTCAATTTCCTCCCTTACAGGCTCTCCTCCAACAGAGTCAGGCCTTGAAATGGAAATGTAAGCATGAAACTTTGATCTAAGCTGACTTGGAGGAAGCAGGAGCACCAGGAGGAACAGACATTTTTGTGGTTTTTTAAAATTAATTAATGTATTTTTATACAATTTTAAAAAGTTACACTCCATTTACAGTTATTACAAAATATTAGCTATATTTCCCATGTTGTATAATACATCCTTGTAGCCTATGTTACACACAACAGTTTGGACCTCCCACTCCCCCACCTCTATACTGTCCTTCCCCTCCTCCCCACTGGTAACCACTAGTTTGTTCTCTTTATCTGTGAGTCTGCTTCTTTTGTTGTTGTATTCACTAGTTTCTTGTATTTTTTAGATTCCACATATAAGTGATATTATACAGTATGTCTTTCTCTGTCTGACTTATTTCAATTAGCATAATGCCCTCCAAGTCCACCCATGTTGCTGCAAATGTCAAAATTCCATTCTTTTTTATGGCTGAGTAGTATTCCATTGTGTATATGTACCACATATTCTTTATCCATTCATCTGCTGATAGACACTTAGGTTGTTTCAATATCTTGACAATGGTAAATAATGCTACTATGAACACTGGGGTGCATGTATCTTTTCAAATTAGTGTTTTCGCTTTTTTTTTTTTTTTTTTTTTGGATGTACACCCAGGAGTGGAACTGCTAGGTCATACGGTAGTTCTATTTTTAGTTTTTGAGAAACTTCCATATTGTTTTCCACCGTGGCTACACCAATTTACGTTCCCACCATTAGTGTAAGAGGGTTCCCTTTTTTCCACATCCTCGCCAACATTTGTTATTTATGTTCTTTTTTGATGATAGCCATTCTGACAGTTAGATGATATCTTACTGTGGTTCTGATTTGTATTTCCCTGATGATTAGCAATGTTGAGCATCTTTTCATGCAACTGTTAGCCATCTGCATTTCCTCTTTGGAAAAATGTATTTTCAGTTCTTCTGCCCATTTTTCATTTCGTTGTTTTTTGTTTTTTTGATGTTGAGTTGTATGGGCTATTTATGTACGTGGAATAATAATCCCTTATCAGTCATATCATTTGCAAATATTTTCTCCCATTCAGTAGGTTGTTTTCGTTTTGTCAGTGGTTTCCTCTGCTGTGCAAAAGACTGGATTTAAAGAGAGCAGCATTCAAATAGAGACTCTACCATAGACTCAATATACACAAGGAAACATAACTTCAAGGTAATATTGGGATTCATCAGCATGAATTTGTTTACACTTAACATCAAATGTTTTCTTCCTTTTTCTTTCTGAAGATAGAGTTTCAAAACCATGAGTTTATTATTATGAGTATAAAAAAGTCAATGCCAGAAAACTCTAACAAATTTATCCAATTTGGAATAAATTCTATCTTGAAATTACAAAGGAAATTCAAGGACTTCAATTCATTACAAACGGAAATTCTTCACATTTGTGAGGAAAAGCATGATTTTATTTCTATGTAGAGCCAAAGAATGAATAGTGGCAGAAAGTAACAATCTGATTATTTGCCTTATTTTGGCCTCTAAAACCATATCTTACTGGGGGGTTGTTAAAGTTAGTTTGGGGAGAGAGGCAAGATGATCTGCTGGAAGAAAGAGGACTCTATCTTTTGATCCAAGTCAATCCCTCTCATTGTTGATCAGCAACAAGTTATCCAGGTCCAAATGAGAAAATACCAAGTACCAGGCTACCTCACCCAGGAAAAAAAGCAATAGTAAAACACACAATTGTAAAGAGAAAATAACAGAGGATTTACCACATGCTGCTTTTTAAAACAAGATTTTACATAAAAATTCAAATTTATATAATTTATTTATTTATATGTGTGTTATATAAATTTATTCAGTAAATTTTATTATATTAATAAATAATTTTATGTATTTATAGTTATTTTGTAAATGTTTATGCAGGCTATAAAATTTTATGCATTTATATATCCTATTAATTTCTACATATTAATATGTACTCTTTAAAGTTATGTAGGTGCATATGTATGTAAATGAACAGGATGTCCCACAGCCTTCTGAAGATGTCTCAGCTCTTCTTTGAGACATTTTTTAGTACATAGCCATTACTATGGACATTTGGGATTAAAGGGATCAAAGCTTCACACACAGTTTTTGTCATTTAATTTTCCCTTTGAATGCTTTATAGGACCCTTTCTATACTCTAACAGAGTTTCCTACCAAAAGGCCATCAGCTACCTTCAGTCTGAAAGTCCAGCCCATCATCCTTCTCCAGGCTCATTTATGTCTCCTTGCTCCCTCTCTCTTTTTGACTTGAAAGGCTGAGTGAAAGGGAAAGGATCATAATTAGCAGATATGTCTGGTCAGCCAAGTGCATTCTCAGACCCTATGATCAAAAATATTTTTTAAAAAGCAAGATACAAAAGCAAATCTCAACCTGACAGAGCTGGTGGATTTGCTCTGCATGATCCTCTCTTGCTACCCTAACTGGTGCTGTGGAAAGTGCTCCTCTCTTTCTGCTCATTGTTAACTAACTTTTTGAATGTGAATCACAGCTGCCCCTGGATCAACTACTAGATTCACTTCTGGTTACCCACTGAGTTTTTTTCTCCTTCAGGACACTTGCCCTGACAGATTCAAGTGCCTAGATTTCATGAAAAATGCTTTGTACTAAAGGCAAACTTATCCATAATCCTTAAAAGTAAATTTTATGACCATTTCTGAAAATAGGAACTCTTCAGTAGTTAATAATGGCAGTTTTACCTTGACTGAGAAATGCATCAGACAGCTCAGTTGCTTAGGTACTACAATTCTTTAGGGTTTAGTTCTATTCAGGATAGTTGGCTTTGTCCATTACATGAATTTTTTTCCAGCCTAAAGACCAGATTTTTTATAAAAAATCTTTACCATGGCATCTATCCAATAAATTCTATCTAATTTTAGTTCTAAAAGCCTCTTCGTTTTTTTCAGGTGACTCTTACAAACCCACCCATTTACTCTTCTGATTTGGCATAATAAATTGATACTGAAGTTCTGGCATATTGATTTATTTCACTTAGCTCTCCTTTATTTTCATCCAAACTGCTCTGACCACAAATAGGTGTGGATGGTAGGATACTGACACTCAAACTCACATAGTTGTGTGGCCGTCATCCTTTGATACATGATCTGATAGAGTTATAACCAACACTGTATTTTTAAATAAATGGATAAGATTACAGAAGAATGGCTGGAGGATCACTTTACACATCCTAACTCTGGCATCCTTGAGGATGGGGCCTATTCTACTCTGCCTCTGCTTCACAAGGCCCTCAACACAGTTGGTTCTCAGCGAGAGGCTGTGAATCTAGTAGAGTTACTTGTAGCTGTGAATCACTTCATTGCCATTATTTGTAGTTTTCAACATTTAAATTAATAAAATACATGCACTAAAATGTTTTGACATTCACGATGCTTGCTCACATAAAATGAAATAAATTTATAACTGGAAAAAACTGGGGATTCCTTAGTCTAGACAAATATAACAAAATACAAATAGGCATCTTAATTTTAACTCAAAGAGATAAGTGACTGCTGACCACCACTGTTTGTTAGCAGAAAAACAAGGACTAGAAGCCAGGGTGCTGGTGCACAATCTCCTACAATTTCCACCATCATAGCTCTTCCTCCATGCTAGTCTTACTTCATTGCCTACACCAAGAGCATTCAATCCCAATAAGAGTTAACAGTAACAATAATAACAGTAACAATAGACTAATATTTATCAAGCACTTACTATATACTAGGCAATCTATTCCATGTTTTGCATTTATGTATTTCCTCATGTAATCATATAATTAGTACACACAAGGTACAAGTATCCCCATTTTACTGATGAGGAAACTTCCACTGAAAAAGGTTAAAAATTTACTCACAGTGAACACACCAAGAAAATGCCAGTTAACTGTGCCTCTGACCATTATATTACCATTGTCCTTCCTGATGAAAATATTCTCTTTTTATGTTTCATCTGCAGTATCTAATATACCCACTGTCAGAATATATCTTAATTGCTTAAGAATTACATTGTTTCAACCAGCAAATAATATCCTGATTCCTGTGGAATCATTTCCAAATGTAAACCACAGAAAATTTAAAGTCATATAAACCAACTCTGTTAAGTTTTTCCTTATTTGAACACATTATTTACATGCCCAGACAAAGGAATTCAGTGTTGTGTCACAAAAGGTATTTGCCATACCAGAAACAAAGATACAAACTGTTTCAGAAAGCAGTGATGTATGTTTTATTACATTTGATCCTGAAACAAGAATTAGTTCCCCTAAAAGTCATAACAATGACAGTAACAATATCCAGTAATGCTAATCTCATTTCCTTGGGAATGCCATTCAATAGAGTGAGATTCATTTTCTAGAGGTTATGAATTCACATTTATTTTAAGACAAATAAAACAAGTCACAAAATGGGGAGAGGCAGAAGACTGCAGCAACTCCTCCAGGTTATTGGGGGATAAGCTGCAAAATTACTTATTGATGCTTAAGGTCATTAGTGAGGAATTAGTCTTCTGAATATTATGAGACATAGACTAGTGTTCTGGACATAAAAATTTTATGTAGTGATCCTTGAACTGGTGTTTACTCTCACCACTTAAAAAAGGCTGCTCATTATGTGCTACCTGACACTTTCTTGAATCATTCAATTCTACTCTATCTTTGTATAGTCTAGTTATAAGCCAGTGTGGTTGTTACCTTTAAAATTTGAACTTTTACACTTACAGCCTATATTAAAAAGTAGTATCTTATAAAGCCTTCAAAAATTATTCATAAATATTCATTTAAATGCATTAAATAAAAATATGTATGGTCTATTGCTCATGAGAAAAAGTGCCTGAGAAAATAAAGGGAACTGAAGACATTTAGGCAAAAACAACCACACTCTCTAGGCTTTTGACTGTAATTTAGAGGTCACTGAGTCTAATCCCCTACCTGGTGCCTGATCCCTTTCATATAAACACTGTTTGAATATTTCTAGCTATGGGAAAACACCTGATTCTTTTAATTTTCCATTAGGTCTAATTATTAGAAAGTTATTCCTCATTATTGTGGAGAATCATGGGAAAATCCTCTTCATGAGGCCTGAGATCATCTGGTAGCAAGTAACTGTTTTCTGTTCTCATGGCAGCCAGACTAAGATTATTATCTATGGGTTTTTAAAAAGCCCCAAAGATGTATGTGCCCCTTCTCAGTGTGTAGACTACATACATGAAACTAGGGAGAGGAAGGCAGAATGTCTGAAAATCTCATGCTTTCAAGCCCCTTTGTTTAGATATCATGTGTGCTTTACTTTTAATTTCAGTGTCCCAAATGATGAATGGGAATTGGGCTTAGATGTGGCCACATGGGCATAATTTCTGCCCAGAGAGAAGCAATTCAAGGTTTCAGTGCCTTCCACTCCCACCCCTCCTGGAATGACTGATTGACCAATGCTGGCAAAGGCCCAGCTGTAGTTAGTCATCCCACAGTAAGTCATCTATCTATCCATTGACCATGCCAGCTTTGGGGCCCAGGACAGGATAGCCAGGTGAAGAGTGTCACCCTCATGCAGTGAGCACAATAGAGTATACGATTAACTATTTTTTTGCTGGGCACAGATTCAATATAAATGAAAACAATGAAATAGTCTGGCCAATCTCTATTTTTTAGTGTCTTGAAATTTCCATTACAGTTCTTTATATATCAATTATGCCTCAATAAGCTTGTTTCTGAAAAAAAAAGTAGAAGCAGTCATCTGAAAAAGATAAATTATGCTGCAAAAGCAAATTAACCCCAAAACCCCAGTTGCTTAGCTCAACCAAGACTAATTTCACAACGCATGTATATTATGCATTAGCATAGTTACTAAGAGACCCAAGCTGGTGGAAAATTCCCCAACATTAACCTCACTATCTTGAATATGTTGCTTCTTTAATGCAAGTAGAAGGGGGAACAGCACTGATGCATCTCACAGCAGTAATGAGGTGTCATAGCTCAGAAATAATACACACCCTTTCTCTGGTCATGTCCCATTGGCCAGAAATAATCTCATGGAAATGCAATCTTCTGAGTGCCAGGAGAAGTAAACTTGATATTGGTAAGCACTGGTAAAGTCTATCACATTATAACCGAGGTCTCCTGAGACCTTTTATTCTCCAATCTAAACATTCCTAATTCTTTCACATGTTCTTCAAATGGCATGGTTTCCTCTACCCTTCTTCTCCTGGCTTCCTTATAATTGCTACTTTACTTTAAAGATGTTTTCACATTAGTTTGTGAACCCCTTGATTTCACAGGCAGGATTTTGTGACTATGTTAATTTTGTAAAGGAAGAGGAATATCACTTTTAATAGATTCTCAAAGAAGTAATGCTGAGAAAGTTTAGGGATCACTACTCAGGTATCTTATCATTTCCTTTCTAATATAATACCCCATGGGTGCAACGTTCTGGCAAATTTCTGAACAGCACTGCTCTACTACCTAGTCTGGATATATTAAACGGTCATTATTTTTTTTTTAATATTTATTTATTTGGTTGTGCCAGGTCTTAGTTGTGGCAGGTGGGCTCCTTAGTTGCAGCTCACCAGCTCCTTAGTTGCAGCACACAGGCTCCTTAGTTGTGGCACATGAACTCTTAGTTGCGGCATGCATGTGGGATCTAGTTCCCTGGCCAGGGATCAAACCCAGGCCCCCTGCATTGGGAGTGCCAAGTCTTAACCACTGTGCCACCAGGGAAGTCCCAAACAGCCATTATAACATAAAATTTGCATCCAATTTTTTTATAGACTGTTGTCCTATACTGAGTTTACGGACCAAAAAACAAAACAATGTAAATCACTTGCACTGCTAACAAATGCTGCTTCTTCTTAGTCAAATGATTTAGAGTGGCTTTTGTTTTTACTGATCTTTTAGACTGCATGCGGAACTATCCACTTTGGATTCACAAGCTCAAGTTTCACATCATTTTGAATATTGATTCTAACATAAAGCACACTATCGATCTTTCCCGTGTACCTTTGAGTCTTCTGCATGTAGTTGATATATTCATGTAAATCACTGACACAAGTATTGGCCCAGTTCAGTGCAAATTGCCAAGGCAAAGAACACACGCGTGAAAGTTCCCTCTGCTCTTCCCAGCATTCCTCCATACTGTCTCCTCTGCTACATTTCCAAAGTTGTATACTATAGACTATTAATTTCAATAGATGTCACAAAGGTAAAAGAGATGGACCAAGGATGTGGTCAACTAAGTTTGTGAAATACTATATACTGGATCCTGCCCTCAAAGAGAGGCTTGCTAGCTGTGTAAACTTGGCAAGTTCAGAACTTCTCTGGTGTCAGTTTCCTCGTGTGGATAATGAGGATAATATTAGCACCCATCTGACCATAGAGCTGCCATATTAAACAAGTTAACTCAGGCAAGTTAATTCAAATAGTGCCTGACACACAGTAGGCACTCAAAACATTTTGGTTCTTATTTTCATGGTGATTATATCAGCATTGAAAGGTTTTGAAAAACTTTGCAGTAAATAAATGTTTGGCTTTGTCCAGCCAGTTTTCTTCATATAATTTGACACCAGAACAATTACTTTTTCATCCAATGTCTTGCACTTCGGGAAATGCTATATGATTTATAGCATTTACTTAATTCCAGGATCAGCAATTGGTCAGAATCAGGAACAGGGTGAGAAAATGACCATGTTTCAGGTTGGTAAGAGAATCATGTAGTTTTCTTACTTCAACTTCTCCCACAAGTGTCAGCCTGACTCTTGTACTGGATCTCACCAGAAACACTTAATTCATCCTGTCCAAATACAGCATCAAACATTATAATTATCTCTGTCTGATATGAGGGATTAGATGGAAAAAATAAAACACTCTATTTCTTATCTTCTATGTTCCTCTTATTATATCAAGACAATTTTTCTATGCACACTGCACACTTTTGAATAACAAATAAACCTGTTAGAAGATTTCAAGGAGAGGAAGTCAATGTTTTCCTCTTGTTTTCCTCTCCATGATAAATAAAGCACAGATTTCTATTCTCCAAGGGTAGAGTCCAACTTCCCTATATTTAGAATCAAGGGTAGGATTAAACCTAACATGTATTTACTAGATATTAATAAACTACTTCGTGGGAATTCTTGTGTGAGATACAGAATTGGTTTCCCCAGTGCTATGGAGGATATGACTTACCAGTATTAGTTTAGTAAAGAGCAAACAAGGTCTGTCCTTAATAAAAAGAAGAGCATCTCAGAAACTCCTCAGAAGGAGCAGCCTGTGAAACTCTAGTACCCTCTGTCTAACAAAGCCAACCTGATACTTAGAAGCCCCCCCACATCTCACCAAAATGGAGATTATTAGATACCTGGCACTTTGGGACAACTCTGTTACCCAGAGCAGATAAACAGAAAAACTGCATTTTGTATTTCATCAGAAAGCACATGAAATGTAAATTAATTTAACAAAGGATTTTAATCTATCCACGTTTTAAAAATATCTGCTAACTGAATTTTTTAACCTGAAAATTTAATAGTAAGTGAAGATTCAAGTCACATTAAGTCACTGCAGCCCAGAAAGCTATCTGCTTAACAGCTCTCAACATTCCTCAAAGGTAAAGATGCCCTGGTTGTAACAGTGATAATTGTCTACTTCAAAAACATGAATTGGATTAGTATTAATTTGAAGGTAGAGAATGTGCACCGCTTTGATAGTTGACAAATCATACTTGCTTCAGTTTTTTAGAGTATTAATAGAAAAGGCCATGTTTTCTGGATAGGCTGCATCCCGTCATTTCTGTTTCCTTAATACTTGGAATCCTTTTTCGCTTCTGCATGCTGACACGACTGCCTGAGTTCAGGCACTCCTCTTGTCTCACCTCACTCACTGTAGGAGCCCCCTAACTGGTCTCTGTTCTTCTGCCTGCTCTCCTTCCCCACCATCCCTTCAGTCCAGCTTCTCTATGACTCCCAGAATGAGCTTTCTAAAGTAAAAGAGACTACTTAAAATCCCTCAATATTTCTCCATTACATTCTGGGTAAAATTCAAACTGCTCAGTTGCCACACAAGGTCTTTTGTGACCACCTGTCTCCCCTTCCTACCTCCCAGCCTCATCTCTCAGTACTTTCTTCTAGCATCTCCTTTCGCTGCCTCTTTGCTTCCCCTGGATCGTTCTCTCTCCTACTTCTTCCTATGACTAATTCCTACTTACCCTCCAAAATTCAGGTCAGATGACCTCCTCCAGAATGGTCTCTCATACACACTCACAATCACCCTAGATTGGGTGCCCTTCTTTGACGTCCCTTAGTGCCACATACCAATGTGAATTTTGGTAATTATCATTGTGCATGGCAATTGTCTACCCTTCCTTCCCTCCTCCCTTCTTTACCTCCTTCCTCCCTTGCCTCCTGCCCTCCCTATTAGATTGTCAGCTTTTACACTGAATTACTTTAGATGGGAGACCGTATTTTTATGCCCTAACTTCTGGAACAGATTTAGTCAGTAATGGTTTCCTATGTGAAATAAGAATATCATTCTGAATAATGATCCAGTCAATATTTGCTTAACACTTTTGTGACTAACGTGATGTACAGTATTTAAAATAACAAAATATATAATAAATAATGACAGGCAAGAAATAAACTAGCCTTTAAACAAATAAGCCTTTCTTGCTTTGAAACTATTCAGCCAAGCAGCCCTCCAGATCACTGAAATAAGCAATGATCCTATGTGCTAATGAGCCAAAATACCACAAACTATAAATTACATCTTGCCACTCTCAGCTATTATAATCTTATAACTATTCTGAGGATCAAATCTGGGCTGCCTCAGCATTGCACTACTGGTGGCTGTTTAAGTCACATAGAAAGGACATGTGCTGCTTTTGCCACAAGATTCCCACGAATCCCCAGAAGGTAATGTTGATAAACCAAGGTTTGATAGGCTTCTAATGTTTTCAGTGTTGACTGAGCCACACTGTTGGAAACTTTTTCAGAGATCACTCTCCTGGAGATTCATAGCACCATCTGTACTACAGATCTTATCTCCCATAAGTTCTGCAATTTTACATGTTTTTCTTTCGGCAGTGGCCATAATACTGAAATTTCAGTATTATAATCACATTACGGGGACAATAAAAAAATATTCTTATGGTGGCAGTCTATCAGAGAAGAAAGGTAGCATATGGCTCATGTCAAAGAAATCAGCAATTAATTTACTAAAATCTGGAAGAATGGACGAAAAAAAAGAAAAAAAAATTATAATGACCACCAGAACAAACAAAAGACACAGATGGGATATATTTCTAGGTGTTAGTGGAAGAGAGTGTTAATGCTTACTAAAAGAAAAGATCCTTTGAGCATGAAGACCTTTTCTTTTTGACTCTTTTAACCCAATGCCCAGAAAACTGTTGGCACATAGCACCCAAAACATATTTGATAAGTAAATCAATGCATGAAGAAATGAGAATATGATTTTACTGAGTAGCTAAAATGTAGACTGGATAATAAAAGAGGAATAGAGAGCCTACATTTTTCTTTTAATTTATTTATTTTTGGCTGCATTGGGTCTTCATTGCTGCACGCAGGCTTTCTCTAGTTGCAGCGAGTGGGGACTACTCTTTGTTGCAGTGCACGGGCTTCTCATTGAGGTGGCTTCTCTTGTTGCACAGCATGGGCTCTAGGAGGACGGGCTTCAGTATTTGTGGCACATGGGCTCAGCAGTTGTAGCTCACGGCCTCTAGAGCACAGGCTCAGTAGTTGTGGTGCACAGGCTTAGGTGCTCCGCGGCATGTGGGATCTTCCCGGACCAGCGCTCAAACCCGTGTCCCCTGCATTGGCAGGTGGATTCTTAACCACTGTGCCACCAGGGAAGTCCCAAAGCCTACATTTTTATAAGCAATATTAAATTTTGCTAAGAAGAAACAACAGGTCTGACAGAGTCCTCAACTTTAACCCTTTTGTAAAATGGGCACCTAAGACTACTCCTTATCAGAATTATTTCAAAGAATTTCATTTATTAACGTTTACACTATGATGAACTGAACTTCCTCCACTTTTCTGGAAATGCTTTTTACCTGGAAGCAAAGAGGAGAGGAGACTCTTTTGAAGTCTTGTCCATATGTTTTCACAGAGCCTAGCTGAGATCCAGGGCAGAACCATGGCCCTCCTTGTACTAATTGCTGGCTAGGAGCCCCCAAAGCACCTTCTCTACCACACAGCCACCCAAATCAAGTTGGGAGGGAATGGCCATGAAAAGAGAGCTGAGTTCTGCCTCCCCATACCCCATAGATCTTCAGAACATTGCAGAGCCTTCAAAGAGCCTTCAAAGTTTGGGCATATGGACAACAGCACTTTTAAAGCACAAGGCTTTGAGGTCAAACTATCTCAGATTTGCATATAAATATACACCAGGCCAACTGTGGAACCTTAAGCAAGCTACTTAAACCTTTCCAATGTCATCAGTATTTACATAGATAAAATGGAGAAGACTACTAACACGTACCTCATCATATTATTGAAGAATTTATATAAATATTTAGATAATGCAGCATTGGTGGTATAGTGGTGAGCATATCTGCCTTCCAAATTGAATTGAGATTCACTTGTATAAGAGGTATCATTTCAAGCCAGAATGGTTCCCAGTGTCCTCCTTATGAAAAAAAATGAGGTACTGCCATTTATAACATCATTCCTCTTCCTATCTTGATGGCAAAAGTGAATTGCCTGGCACATCCCATTTTGAAGCCTGTGATAAACCTAATATGAGGCTTCTGCTGACAACATTCCAAATGCATTTCAGTTACTGTTTTCCAATAAAATCTACTTTTCCCCCTCCCCCTCCTTCTGGTGGCTTTAGCCACCAGAAACAATAAGGTAGTTCTTGGATCCTCTCAGCTGAAAACATTCTTGAGGAATGACTAAGAACTGGCCCCGATTCAGAGGTAACATCTAACTTTGGGCAAGGCAGTGCCCAATGTGGAGAATCCAAAGGCAGAAAAAAGTCTTTGGTTTCCTCTATGGTAACTCAGAAAAGTATGAAAGTAGGGACATCTCCAACTCCAGTTAAAAAGAATGTCATTCTCAAAAAAAAAAAAAAAAAAAAAAGAATGTCATTTTCAAAAAGAATTTACTTCAAGCTAATGGTCTATTTAAAATGGACCTGAGGTTAGTAAGGAAAATAAAATATGCTTAATGAACTTATTTCTTTAAGAATTATCTTATTTCCTTAAGATGGTTTGAAGTGAGCAAAATTAAACAACATTAATAGCCATGATACAGAAATGGACAGGAGTATGCCCACAAATCATATTAATCTCTTTATTAAACTAGGTACAATTGCATAAATTAGTTACCAAATGACTAGAGAGCAATAGTGAAATCCCAGGGATTAAGAATGTAAAAATTAACCAAATAACCACACCACATCTCCCTTCCTCCACAGTCATCCTCACGCCAATCAATCCTCACAGAAAAGCAGCATCTTCTTCCCTCATCTGTAAAGTTTGCCACTCTCCTTCTCAGAACACCCCTGTATGTCTTATTCTTCTGCACAGCAGAACTGCAGATTAAGATCGATTCCTCCAATTTAGTTAGGGTCTTTCTCTCCCAGGTTTGTGTCTGCAGCATTTAATTTACTACTCAAACCCAGCTGAAAAAATGTTGTGTCCAATTTAAATAAATAAATAAAAGTCCTAGAGAAATGTTGGTTCATCGATGTGATTACTTAGAGAGGTTACTATAGGGCCTCTTAGATACAGTTTTGAGTTTGGTGTTGACTTGGGATTGGCAGAGTTCAGATTTATATAGAAGGCCTTACCTATGTGTGTCCTTTAAATATAACCAGGTTCCTGAGAGCAGGGATGGGCTACACTAACTTGTTTACTTCTTGCTCATGCTAGTAGGCCCTAATATTGCCCAGAAATGCCCTGCCTGAGGAGAAGGAAGTTGCTCTGCTCTGGACCCTCACCACTCCTGCCCATTCCCCAGGCCCAGTATTGATCTCCTCAGAGGTCAACTCAGCTCCTCGTTTCTTTCCTCTTTAATTCTGCAAGAGCAAGCACCGCTGCTTACCTTAGAACAGTCCTCCACCTTCTCAACAAGATAGAACATTGATGGAACACTGACATGACCTATAAGGATATTTATAAATTGTGGTCTGCACAGAGTGGGTTCTTCATTAAAGTCTGCTATTTTGAATTGAATTAATCAAATTGTAACACCAAATAATTGCTCCCAGGTTCAAACTAAAAAATTAGAACTATCAAGAAGACAATCTTGGGCTTCCCTGGTGGCACATGGTTGAGAGTCCGCCTACCAATGCAGGGGACACGGGTTCGTGCCCCGGTCCAGGAAGATCCCACATGCCGTGGAGCGGCTGGGTCCGTGAGCCATGGCCGCTGAGCCTGCGCGTCCGGAGCCTGTGCTCCACAGCGGGAGAGGCCAAAACAGTGAGAGGCCCGCGTACCGCAAAAAAAAAAAAAAAAAGACAATCCCTTGAATATCTGATATAAGAGAACCCAATGAACATTGAATCTAATTCATTTATTTTATATGTTTTTCATAAAAGAATGCCAGTGAGGTCATATGACTTGTCTAATATTAAACAGGCAGTTATTAGCCAGCCTACAAAGGACCTTCTATCCCCAAATATCTATGAATACTGAATGATTACTCATTAGACAATATGATAAATTCTGTACAAAATGGTAAAATAATAGACCCCTTCCCACTTCTTTACCAGTCCTAACATGACAATTCTTCATTAAATTGTGTTTTTAATAGAGCTTTAATAAAGATATGATTGGATTACCAGGATGTAGGGATGGAGCTTGTGAAGTGTCAAGGTTAGACATATTTCAGGCCCCTCCAAATAACACTGAAAGCATAAAAATCAACCTTGAGCAATCAAGAAGGACCCTTAAATAAGAGATATTTGTCATGTGTCATAATGAGTTATAACAAGACACAAAATAACCCTAAAATTTAACCATGTTATGTACAATCCCCAACATGTTTACTGCAGTTGATGATCCAAAGGCAAATGAACGGCCTATAAATTATGTTGTTATCCAAATTACTAATGAAATCTGAAATTTCCTTCACCTTACAGAAAATGTTTATTACTCTTTTATCCATTCCCCCAGGAAACAATTCAGTCAGCAGAGAATGTGTGAGCACAGAAAATACATACATATTATGGGAAACGAATGGGAATTAAGTTTCAGCCACAAGTTCTTTGATGCTCTCTATCACCCACATGAGTGAACTGGCCAAAAAAGAAATCACTTGGCAAGAGATTTTTCAGCCCTAAGATGTTCCACATGCTAATTAAGGGCTCTGTTAGGAACCTGACCTTCAATGACAAGGTGCTTATTAAACCCCTTCGGTTTCTGCCTCTGACTCTGACAGGATTAGATAAAAATCTTACTTAAAAGTTAATAAGAAATTATTTTAGCTCAGAACTTTGATGTCTCATGTGCACTGTGGATATGAAATTCTAACTTAATACATAATGACAGATTGCCCCTCCCCCCTTCTCTAAGAAGTAGATTAAAACTTTTAAAAAATCTTTTCTTAATAAAATTTCCTATCTTGGCTTTAAGAAGATTTAGCTCAATTTATTATAACTAAGTAGATTTTCTTTTTTGCACATAACTTAGGTAAACATAAGAATTATTAGGATCTAAGCTGGATGACAAAGAGACTTTAAAAAAAAAAGTATGACTAACAAACCAAGGATCAAATGATCAGATTTAACGAAAGCACAAAAAGCTGTTAAACCCAGAAAATAAGAAAAAAAGGAAACATTAGCAAATTTGCAATAATTCCACTATTAAGTAATAAAAGTACAGGTATGACGTTTCTCTAGTAGACTTCCGAAAATCATGTACATCAGAATCACCTGTGCTTATTTTTTTTCCACTACTACAGATATTTGGATCCCATCCTTCATGTCCTGTATTTCTGTCTTGGTAGCCTGCATTTTAATAAATTGCCCCCAAATTAAAAACCACTGTTTCTGACAACCACTATTACAAAGAGACACAGAAAATTATTTCCCTATCTACCCAAGTATATTCAATCTTAACAGCTAATAAAGTGTTTTGCCCTTGAAAGAAAAAATTTACTTTATCCAATCACTTTACAATATCTTCTTGTACAAAGTAAATCAGTAAATATTTTAACAAGAAAAAATTTTTACTACTTTTCCCATAATTTCTAATGCATCACCTTGTTCATTTTTTATTTAGCAATATAAAATAGTGAAAGCGAAGGGGCCA
This sequence comes from Lipotes vexillifer, assembly GCF_000442215.2. Taxonomy (NCBI): domain Eukaryota; kingdom Metazoa; phylum Chordata; class Mammalia; order Artiodactyla; family Lipotidae; genus Lipotes; species Lipotes vexillifer. Next base: position 509,616 of record NW_006798376.1, read on the forward strand.
AGACGGGAGACTACCTTTATTCACACTTGTACCTATACCAAATTTACAGGGCTCCTGCAGGAGTGGATGATCCCTATTCTATAACACAGGAAAAAATAGATGGATGAAGTAACTGTTCTAAGTAGTTTGGAGTAATTGTAAACCATTTATCCTAATACTTAATATGACAAAGGTTTATTATGGGGGGATATGGAGAAGTCAGCGGTGGAATAAGTGGAGAGGTCCAATGGGTAAGACACCATCTCTCCTCTGGAATACTACAGAATTCAAGCTTAACTGCACCTGTGAATGGCATGCTCTACTAATGTCCTTCCAGTAAATGTTTGTTCTACAAGGTATCAAGTTTGAAACATACTCTGTGAAAGAGAAGATTTTAAATAAGGTGTTATGCTTCAAAAGGATGGTTTTAGTTCTCAATAGATCATTACACTCATCATCCTGGTCTGGACAAATATATCTGCTCTTACTGTATAAAGGGGGAATCTTTGCAATGAACATTTATAAAACAATTATAGAACAGTTATAGTAAAGTTAAGGATTCCTATGGTTGTATCAGCACAGTTTCTTTTTTCCTTATTGAGAAAATTGTTAACAAAATTAATTTTGCATTCATGCCAAGAGGTAATGAATAAACATGTTATATTAATGTTATAATGTGATTATTATTGTCAGATTGTCAGTAGCAAAGCATTATAAAATATGTGACTCATCAACTTCATTCCCCAAATAACAAGTTATTACTTCTGTTCATTATGTGCACATAAGTATATCAGGCAAAATTAGATTATCTTACAGCAATCTATTTAATAGTAAATATTGAAGCATAATTCCTCGAGTCAAACACATTTTGTAATTGATCATTCATTCATTCATTCATTTATTAACTTCTTTACTGGAGTATAATTGCTTTACAATGGTATGTTAGTTTCTGCTGTATAACAAAGTGAATCAGCTATACATATATATATATATATATATATATATATATATATATATATATATATATATCCCCATATCCCCTCCCTCTTGCGTCTCCCTCCTACCCTCCCTATCCCACCCCTCTAGGTGGTCACAAAGCACCGAGCTGATCTCCCTGTGCTATGCGGCTGCTTCCCACTAGCTATCTATTTTATATTTGGTAGTATATATTAGAAAGGGACACACAACGAAGAGTTACCAATTTAAATGGATGATTCTTGATATTAACATAACTGCAAATTACTGTGATTTATCACCATTGGAAAACTTTCATGACAGGAAAATATGTGCAGAAACTTGCTTCTCTCAAAGGCTGTTTTTCTGGGTTTTTTTAATTTTTTGTGTTTTTTTTTTTTGAGGGGGTGGGGGCACTGAGTTAAGAATGGAAAAAGATACAAATGAAAAAAGTCTATCATCATGACATTGCCTGCCAAATTTTCTAATAGTGAAAATTTAGTCCTTTGAGACACCCAGCAGGCAGATCAAAGAGCAAAAATCCAGAATTCAAAATCTCACTAAGGGTGCCTCTGTATGAAAAGAGCTACCTAATAGACTGCTCTTTCTTTGTGATAGAAAAAAAAAAAAAAAAATCAACTTGCAGTGAGTTAACCCTTGGTGTCTCAGTACAGTTTTGCTAACAGTACAAGACCTGATTTTCTGTTTTAAAACTTCCCACCAGGCAGAGTCCACTGAGCTTTTGGAACGATTTTAATTGGTTTTAGTAACTTCAGAGTCACTCTCCCAACTGTGGAAGAACTGAATATTAATGTATCTACAGAACTTTGCACCCCACTCAGAAGCCAGTCAGCTCATGACAAATGTGCAGAGCAGTCACACTCCTTTAGACAATTCATTTTGCTGCCATGGGACTAGATTTCATTTTTTATTATGTGTTTTTAATTTATATCTTATTGAAATATATTTAACATATAACATTGTGTAAATTTAAGGTGTACAACATGTTGATTTGATACATTTTATATTGTTATATGATTCACATTTGTAGCATGAGCTAACATCTCCAGAGTGTTACATAATTATCATTTTTTTTTATGGTGGGAATAATTGAGATCTAGTCTCAACAAGTTTGATGGTTATAATAAATACTGCTCTCTGTATTCACTATACTGTGCATTAGATCTCTAGGACTTATTTATCTACTTGTTGCAAGTCTGTACCCTTAAATAACATCTCTCCTATTCCCCTACCCTCCAGCCCCTGGTAACCACCATTTTACTCTGTTTTTATGAGTTTGGTTTTTTTAGATTCTACTTATAAGTGATATCATACAGTTATTTGTGTGACTTACCTCACTTAGCATAATGCCCTCAAGGTTTATTGATGTTGCTGAAAATGGCAGGATTTCCTTCTTTCTCATGGCTGAATAATAGATAGATAGATAGATAGATAGATAGATCCTGGCTACTGTGAATAATGCTGTAATAAATATGTGATTGCATGTATCTCTTTGATATCCTGTTTTCATTTCCTGTGAGTATATACCCAAAAGTAGAATTGCTGGATCATATGATAGTTATATTTTTAATTTTTTGAGGAACTTCCATACTGTTTTCCACAGTGGCTGAACAAATTTACATTCCCACCAAAAGTGTACAAAGATTCCCTTTTCTCCAAATCTTCTCCAACACTTGTTACTTCTTGTCTTTTTGACAATAGCCATTCTAACAGGTATGAGGTGATATCTTGTGCATTTCCCTGATGATTACTGATGTTGAACATCTTTTCATGTACCTGTTGACCATATGGATGCCTTTTTTGGAAAAATGTTTATTCAGATCGTCTGCCCATTTTTAAATCAGATTATTTGTTTTTGGTTGTTGTTATAGAGTTGTTTAAGTTTTTTTTAATATATTTTGGATGTTAACCTCTTATCTGATATATGATTTGCAAAAATGTTCTCCCATTATGTTTGTTGCCTTTTCGTTTTGTTGACTATTTCTTTTACTGCGAAGAAGCTATTAAGGTTGATGTAGTCCCACTTATTGATTTTTACTTTTGTTGTTTATGCTTTTGCTGTATATCCAAAAAATCACTGCCAAGTAAAACTGTCATTATTTGAAGATGATATGATTTTACATATAGAAAATTCCAAAGACTCAACAAAAAAATAGAACTAACCAACAAATTCAGTAAAGTTGCAAGATATAAAATAAGCATACAGAAATTAGTTGCATTTCTATACACTAGTAATGAAACATCTGAAAAATAAAGAAAACTATGCCATTCACAATAACACCAAAAACAATGAAATACTGAGGAATAAATTTAACCAAGCAAGTGAAAGATACATAAAACAAACACAAGACATTGCTGAAGGAATCAAATTAGATATAAACAAATGGAAAGACATCCTATATTCATGGATCAGCAGAATTAATATTGTTAAAATATGCATACTACTCAAAGCCATCTATATATTCAATGCAACCCCTATCAAAAGTCAAATGGCATTCGCCACAGAAATGGAAAACCAATCCCAAACTTGTATTGAACCACAAAAAAATCCTGAATAGCTAAAGCAATCCTAAGAGAACAAAGCCTTATGCATCACACTTCCTGATTTCAAACTATACTACAAATCTATAGTAATTAAAACAGTATTAGTATTTCTTTAGGGGAATTTAAGAATATTCATACTAAGTGGAATAAGCTAAGTTCTTATGTCAGTTAGGTCATATTTTGCTGTCAAGCACAATTTGAAAAAAAGTTTTGTTTCCCAGAACTTTTCATATTTTGGAGTTGTGGATAAGGGATTATGGAACTCTATGAAGTTTCATTAACTGTGGGTATATAAAAAGCTTCTTCCATTCTCATGGGATCTTTTAATCTCTCTGATCCCTCCTGACTGTTCTGGAGACTCTGTCTAGATGCCTACCTCCTACCAGGTTCAAATAATCAATTTTACATCATGTAACTGCATTACTGAGGGTTTCTTACCAGGCTGAGTGAATTAAGTCTCTTTCCCAGACACAGCATTTCTGAGCAGCAACATACTTCAGGCTTGCCTGAACTCTACTCATAAGTGGCAATTCTAAAACAAAAAAAAAGTGGTAGAATTGGAGAAGAGAAAGGACAGTGTACTGCAGGGTACTTTTAGACTTGGCTCCATTTTTACTTCCCACCATTAACACATTGTTCCTGCTCTAGTCAGAAATCCACATAGATTCAATGCTTACTGTGTGCCAGACACCCAGTTCTTACAGATACATTACTGCATTTATCCACCACAGCAACCCAGAGAAGATGTGCTATTTCCCTAC
>NW_006798376.1:513884-514776 GCF_000442215.2 Lipotes vexillifer
AGGTTAGGAGACTAAGGTTCAATGAGAAGAAATAATTTAGATAAGGTTGAACAGCCGAGAGTTAAGTAACTGATTTGCTTCCATGTAAGCAAAGTAATTTAGTGCAATTGTTCCTAGTCACAGGCTTTCTGCCTCCAAATCAAAATTCAACAATTATTAAAATGTGTCAGGTTTCAAACAGTTTATATATTTTCAGCACAATCTATTTAAACTGTCAAAGAAGTTAGGACCTGCTCCCCATGTCCACTCTCAGCCGGCATTCTAAAGTTCCAGGATCAATATTTCTTTAAGCATCAAAATGTCCCAGGGCCAACTGGTGAGACAACAATCTTCCTTCTCCAAATCCAGCTCATCAGCATTAAGCTGTGCCAACTGGGCACAAATGTACCTTGGATGTAAAGTAAAACATTCAGTCCGAACCCACAGGGTTTTGGCCAACATAGCTTGTGTGATTAGCCAAATCGCTTGTGTGATTTTCTCCTTACACACATGCCGACCCCCTGAAGAACTGTCTAACTCCTTGTGACCTCAAATAAATGAATCTTTGTGAGTTTGGATATTTACTTTAGGTGAAAACAAGCTCTGTAGACCATAAAACATGTTGCCATCCCTCTGTGGAATAAATGACACATTAACAAATACCTTCCCCTCATAAATCTCTCATCTAATAAGCCATATTATTCCTAATAGACTCCATTTTGGTCTGTATATCCTTCTGTATATATCCTAGGTGAATATCCTGCCTTCTCAAATATGTGCATTTCCCAGAGTCAGCAGTTGTTTGGGTTCTAAACAACTGACCCCTTCATTGGTCTCAAGCCAGCGACAACAGAATCAGTATATTCCAGATCAATTTAACCTGAACTTACACAATTTTTAAAATGCAGGAATG
>NW_006798376.1:514795-518346 GCF_000442215.2 Lipotes vexillifer
AATGCAAACAAGCTACTGTCTTTACTTTTAATCCTGTTTCAACTTTTCTGTTTTTATTTTTTTTAAAAGCCTTTTAAATAATTACAGCTCTTTCACTTGCATTATATAGGTATTTCATTTGCTAACATAGGTATTTCTTTTATAACTGTATCTTATTTCTCATAAGAATCATATCTCATATCTGATAAGAACCCTATGAAAAAGGCATCATTATGTAGACAGAAACTGAGTACCAAGTGGCTTCTCCAGGTTCTCTCAGCTTGTAGGTGACAGGGCCAGGACCTGAATCGAATTTTCTACCACCGAATCTTCTGCTCTTCCTATCCAGGCTCAGTGACCCAAACACTACCAGTTCTTTATATCTGGGATAGAAGGAAAAGAGGACTAAGTTGAGAAAGGTTCACTTGGCTGCTCCCTGAATGTATGAGCTTGGGAAAGTCACTGAGCATCTCTGTACCCGTCTCTTCCATCAAAAATGGGAAGAGCCAGGAGCTTCCCCTGTAGAATCCTCAACTTGGCTTCCTTGCCATCCACAATTCATTCTCCAGGTTGTAGCCAGAACAATATTTTTTAAACATAAATGCCCTCTGCTTTCCTACACATACCCTCCAATACTTTGTACATTGAATCGAATAATGACAAACTTCTTACTATTATTTACAAGGCCCTACATGATCTAGTCTATGCTGCCTCTTCAATTTTATCATACCACTCCCTATTTAGTCACTGCACTACAGCCACCCTAGCCTTTTTCACATTCCTCAAACAAACCAAGTTCATTTTTGATTCACAGTTTTTACTCTTATAGCTGCCTCTGCCTGGAATATTCTCCCCATGGTCATCCCATTCTCCTCGTTCAGGTCTCATCTTGAAAGCCACCTCCACAGAGAAGCCTTCCCTGTTCTATCTAAATCTCTCTATGTAATATCTTCCTGTGCCCTTCACCTCAATATTGACCCATCACCCCATTTCTTTATTTCCATAGCACTTCTCATAAATTATCTGGTGGGGTTTTTTTTGCTTTTCATTCATTTTCCCTCTTCCCATTCTCCACTCCTTAAACTACAATACATGCTCCATGAAAGCAGAGACTGTCATATTTACCACTCCATCTCTCCTGTATTGCGTCCCTAGTGCCTAATAACAGTGTTTGGCATATGGTAGGAGCTCAAAAAAAACTTTGTTAAATGGCAAGCCACCTATAAAAAGCCATAGAAATAAAAGATTATAAACTCAGATCTCAAATTTGTGACCATATGCTTTGAATCCAGGTCAAAGCTTATTGTCCCACTGTCTAAAAAATAGTATTATTAAGCAGGGATTTTTTTTTTTAAAAAAAGAAGAAATTTTGGAGAAAACCCTTTTTAAGTATTAAAACAGCAACTGAGGTCAAATGTACCATCTGTGGAAAACCGGGTCTTGACCCTGAAGTGAAACCTATAGGACCATTGATCGGTCACACTGCTTAGTTAATAGATTACAATTTTATATTTACTTTAAGGAAATGAAAAAATATTTAAATTTTATTCCCATTCCTCTAACTCAGACTTTATTAATTTAGAACACCTAAAGATGTACAGAAATTCCTTACTACAATCTCTTCATCTTACCCACCTCCTCCTTTGCCTTCTCCTCCTAAAACTCTTCAGGATTCTGAATAACTCCTCTCCTGTCTTAGGCAAGAGATGAAGAGAAGACTTAGCCCTAGAAAGGAAAGGTCGCCCTATCTTCTGGAAGTGAAAGAGAAACCACTGGTAACAACATATTGAGCTACCCAAGACTACTCCAACTCAAGATTTTTCCCTTCTTTAAACTCCACATAGACTTGCAGTCAGGGCCAACCACCTTGTTTTCAGTGATTCTCTATGTTCATTGAACCTTAAGTTTATAATCATAAGTAAGTGGTTGATACCTTTGAACCAGAGCTATATCTTATATTTTATTCCCAAAGCATATGACTTAGTAGATGTCCAATAAACACTTATAATTAACTCCTATCAATTAATATAAATTAAGCATATCTTTCTAAATTCACCTTCTTTGATATTTCCTGAGTCTCTCATAACTGCATTATTAGGCCTACAAACAGAAAACCAAGTACTAGCACATAAAATACTAAAATGCAGAAAAGGTTCTTAAAAAAAAAACTGCTTTACTGCAGAGCGTGCAAAACCGAACATTAATTGATGCAAACGTGCTTACATACATTTTAACTTTTTATTTTGAAGTTAATTTTTAAAATATTGATATTACTTTATTTTTCAGAAGAGACATTTTCTTCATGCCCATGTTAATTTGTTTACCCTTCTAATATTGCTATTCACTTAATACTTTTCCATAAGGAGTTTCTGGATTTATACCCACTAAACAGCTCAGAAGCAACCTTGCCAGAAAGAAAAGGATGTAAGAATAAAGCAATGGGGAGAAAGGAAAGAATCATTCATTAACAATACTTAGGAAATATAATGTTTTATAATATTCTAAATATTAATTCCTTGTGGTTCTCACTAATCAAATCATAGAAGTTGAAGGAATGATAACAAGAGATTACTTCAACCCTCCTCCTACTTCCCAGTGCTAGTCACTAAGAAATGTGATATATTCCTTTTCATCTCCACCTACCAGCTTCCCTGAGGAATTTTCCCATGTGAGGAATTCTCTCTCATTTTGAAAACATGCCCTCTCTCACCTAACTTTGTCATCTTTAGGGAAACTCTTGAGAAAATCATTCCTATTAGCCTGACAAAATGGTTTTTGACCTCAAATGCTATACTTCCCTAGCACCAGCTGCAAGCTAGGAAATAGCAAGAAGCTATAAAAGATCCCTTTAACAGTAGAAGGCAGGAACAGGTAGTCATGCTTCACTGTTTTCGTAGCTACTTCTATCAAAATTTCTACTGCTACACCGAGCTTTGGAACTGACAACAACTATAGACAGAAAGGATAAAAACTGGATGGAGGAAACTAACCAACTATTATTTAAATATAGCTTTGGTCTTCTTTTTAAAAATAAAACACTTAAATTAACTTGATTTCAAAACATGCTCTTCAATGATATTTTCTTTTTGAATATTCATAGAAAAAATTATCTTCTTTTTCTCAACTAGCTGACCTATCCAGTTATATTCAAAGAACTATTACCTATTATCTATCATTAATAAAGTATCCCTTTGATACCTAACTTGAATGAAAACACATAAAGTTGCCCATGCATCTCAAGTGCAAATCACACCTTCATTTTTCCACTGTACCCTTGTGCACTTTTAACTTGGAGTCTTAAATTTAAATTTTGTTTTATGAAAATACCATCCCATACCAGTCAGTTAGACTGCTACCTTTTGTTCACTATTTTTGTTTCAGTGACAGCTTTTTCAGATTTTCAGATGTACCGCAGATGTCATAAGCAACCGATTCAGATCTCATCTTTCAAGCCATATAAAAGTAGAGTCCCTGTTTAACTTGAGATCTCTAGATTTCACAGTCAGCAAAGCTGAAAAGAATAAAAGCATTCAGAACATTTTAATGGAGAACCATATCTAAAACCTGCTGAA